>NC_079209.1:14372893-14572893 GCF_026745355.1 Beta vulgaris subsp. vulgaris
TAAATGATGTTTATTATGATAAACAATTTTATAAGATATTTTATGAATTTTAACAAGAAATCCTATTTATTTTTCCTATATGATTTTTGAGTTGAAGATTTCTAGCTAAGGTCCAATATAGATGTTTGAAGCCCAAATCTAGCAAAACTCAACCCTTGATAATGAGTTAAAGTTTGACATTTAGTCACCAAGAGGAATTAAAACAAAAATAAATAAATAAAATAGGAGGAAACCCCCCTAAGAAGACCACGGTCAACCGACCACCACCTCCCTCCCCCTACTTCCCTCCTTGTTCCCTACTCTAACCTCCCCTATGGTGAACCACCATTTATCATCTACCACCTTCATTTTTGTCTCCAGAAATCTGTCTATATGTACGCAGAAGAACTAAACTTTGAAATCAGAAATTCAAACCACAAAAATCACAAAAATTTTCTCCTCACTCCTCCTCTTCTTGGCACCACCAAGCCACCACCACTGTGCGCACCATCTTCTGCGGGCCACCACCCTTTGACTGACGAAAACACGTCAGTCCCTCACTGGAGCCGCGGCATCGTCAATCTCTTTCCTTCACTTCCCCTCTCTCGTGCCCTGCCTCTACTTCGTTCGCTGCTGCATCTTCTGCTTTCCGCCGCTGCCGGAGTTCCGAAGGTCGACGCCAAAGCTAGGCAATTTTCGCTGACGACCTCCCTGTGCTTCCCTTGTTGTGTGATACTACACCCCCTTCTCTTCTTCTTTTGTTTTCAATGATAAATCTCCTTGTAAATTTCGAAGACATTGAGAAATTAGCTCTGAAATTATGATTGAGATAGTAAAATGATGGTGTGAATAAATTTGGTTGTTCATGATTGAATTGTTATGGGTGGTATATGATAGGAGTATTCTGATTCTTGCAAATTCTTCCCCTCTGCATCTTCATGTTTTGAAAATTATATGTGCGCATGTTGAGTCTTTCCACTGCAAATCTAATTAAGCTATAAGATTATGTTGTTGGTCATCTGTGGTAAACTATAATGTGTTGTTTATGATTCTGCTGAGATACTCATAAAGGTGTAGGTCCTTGGCGCAATCAAATATCATTAATGTGTAGAAAGGACACCAAGTATAAGTGTAGGTAGGGAATTGGTTTTTGGAATCGAATAATCAAATGTAAGTTGTGTGTGTTTTGGAGATGTAATTGAGTTACAATAAATGGTGGTCCTATGATGATAATAATAATTTCATAGGTGCTTCAAGCTGAAGTCGAATGTCGCTTATATGAAAATGTGGTGGTTTGAAAGTGAATGGAATCAGTAAGGTTAGATTAACATTTAAGAGGATCTAAAGTATTCAATCACACAAGTTAAGCTAAGCAAATTGCATTCAAGTTGCGACTCTATCTAAAGAAGCCATGTATATGTCTTTAAGTGATGTTCATGCTATGTTGGAAGTGAGATAATATAATTGACCCTCAAACAACTTGGCATTATGTTACACTTAAGGTATATTTATTAACTATATCAGGTTATTATTATATTTTAGTAATTTGAAAAGCTAAGTATATCACTGGACTAATGCCGAGACTATTTAGAATTGAATCATGTTTAGTGACAAAACTTAGTTATGGGAACTATATCGCTAATAAGCTTATTATATGGATATGGAGGAGTATGGAGTAAATATTTCTTTCGTTTCATAAGTGAACGGAACGTGTGAGAAGATGACTCTTGTTCTTATGAACGACACGTTATGAAATGTGTACTATGATAAATGTTCATATATTCCAAATATGCAAAGTATACCTTTTAATTCTAAAACAATTTGAAAGTATGAATGACTCTTAAACGATAAGAAGTACGAAAAGACAACTATTGTTTTGCTATGTTTCCTTACATATTTCCGAATTATGCAAAATTATATGTTATGATCATTCTGAAAGTATAGCAAGTATGACTCTGATATGATTTGTTTAATTGGGCCTAAAATCTTATTCAAGTAGTTAAACTATTTTGATTTATCAATATAACTGATTAGGCTAAAATCAGATTTACATAGTGATAGAGAAAACCACTTAGTTAATTGTTGGGCTATTAGCTAAAAATGATTTGCCTAACTAAACCATCTAGTTTAGCTTATATTCATCTATATTGGGCTAAACTTGTATTGAAGAGTTATGACAATATTTGTTTGTAAATTAGGATAATGTAATTTATCTTTTTCATACTTAACCTTATTTTACAAGTGAGTATTCTGATAACGATAATAATTTATGGGTAATTAGGCAAGAAATGTTTGTAGTAGGTAATCTCCTAATTATTGATTATGTTTTTAGAAGGATATATGTATGATTTCTTGGAGATTGAGGAATGATGGTACATAAGGAGTAAAGGAAAGGAATTAACGTGTGAGGTAACCTTTCATGTCTAGCAATTATGCATGCTCGTATATGTTATGTGCAATGATATGTTCGAATGTGTGGGTATGATTTTGTAATGATATGACTATGTGATGCTATGACTCGATCAATGCTCATGAATTTTATGAATATTCATGTTTATGAACTATGGTTATATGAATTATGGATCTATTACGATTTATGGGTGTTGTTCGGAAATATGAATATGTGCAAGTTTGTAAAAGTGGATGGTTCTGCTGGCTTGGCATTATGAACTGAACTGGCAAATGGGTAACTAACAAGTGGAGGAATTATGTTACGATATACGAATGAACACGGACCAAAAGGGTCATAGATAAAGTTAATGCTATGTCCAAAGCCCGTACTTGCCAATGAACTATGGTCACGCAAATGTTCATTGTCAACAGACAATTCAATGATGAAGTTTTCTGATAGTATTTTCGAACAATTACTAATATAATGTGATATATGATTGTGCATGAAAATGATTACGAACTTAAACCATTTTTACGGGCTGGAGTTAAGTTACTGACTTTTCAACTCATTTAAGGTTATTTTATGTGTTTTCTCTTTTCTCTATTTTATAAAATTATTCAGGTATTATAAAGATAGCTCAAGATCAGTTATGTCAAGGATGCTCCAGGAAGGTCGAGTTGAAACGACTCTATATTTATTGGGGTTATCTAGATTTCTCTGTATTTTTGGGTAATAATTATTGCATAAAGATGATCATTTGTATGATTAAGAGACCATTTTAAGCTATTATTTTATTAGTGGGCCATAGCCCATTTGCTAAAGTTATGCTTCCGCTGACGATTAAGGTTATGTAAATTTTCGGGGAGTTACAAAGCGGGAGAAGGACGGACGCTGAGACTGGATCGAAACTCCAAAAATAATTATTGGGGGAGGCATTTTGTGAAGATGTATGTAAACTGATACCTTGTAGGTACATGAAGAACCCAAACGTGACCCAATCCAACCTTTTCACGAACATATTGAATATCTATTTCTACATGTTTAGTACGTTGGTGTCGGACAGGGTTGATGGATAAATAAATAGCATTGACATTATTATAATAGACAAGGGTAGCCTGATATAGAGGACGATGCAACTCAAGAAGTGAGTTACAAAGCTACTAGGACACTGCAACTATATTAGTGATGCCTCGATATTCTGCCTCTTGCACTGGATCTTGAAAGAGTAGCCTGACACTTGGAGGATCAGGAATAAGGTTTTCACCTAGAAAAACAACAATATCTTGAAGTAGAACGTCGAGTGTCAGGACACCAACCTCAATCAGCATCAGTATATGTGATCAAGCGGTGAGAAGTAGACAAATGTAAATATAACCCATGATCAATGGAGCCCTGAACATAAGGTCATGCAAAAAAAAAGGCATACCTGTTGTACCACATAACTTATATCATGGCGACAAAGTGAGGTACTAGCCGAGAGCACCTGCTAGGCTGTGATACTTAGTAGGATCCTGAATCTGAAGGATAGCATCAACACTAATTTTAGACTTGGTGTCCACAAGAATAACTGCAAGCTTACTACTAGCCAAACCTACACGCTCTAAAATTCTTGTGCATACTTCTATTGAGAAATAACTGTATATGACGGATGTCTATTGAGAAAGTAGCATATATAATCGCTTTTAGGTGACATAGGGAACTCATTTTTGAGTTGAGTAATGATGTGCTCCCAAGAGTGTCTGAAGAAGTAGCAGAATAATATCATCCACATAAACTAATAAATATTCAATGTCCTGTCCATGGGAGAAAGTGAACAAGGAGGAGTCAGTTTTGGTGATGACAAAGCCCATCTTTAGTAAAATATTAGCATGCCTTTGAAACCACGAGAGAGGTGCTTGCTTGAGGCCATCTAGAGCCTTAAGCAAACGACAAACAAAGTGGGGTGAGCATCAACAAAACTCGGTGGTGGGTGCATGTACATAGTTTTTTTCACTAGGTTAGAATCAATGATTTTTGTCGGGCGTGGGACCACCATTTTTTTCGGACATAGGACTTACGCCACAGATCTCGACGCATATATGGGAGACGTGATCTGCGTCGGACTAGGATATAACGCAGATTTTGAGCTATTTGCGTCGCATGCAACATAAAGTCCAACACACAAGACATTTTTCATTCACCCAATTTTGGTCATTTGCGTCGAGTTGACAGCTATATGTGATGAAAATGATTCATTATTTATTTAAAAAAATCGTAATTTGCGTCGGATTGAGTGTTACAACCGACACAAATTGGTCATTTTTCATCAAAAAAAATAGACATTCATCTCTTCCTGTTAGTATTTATCCAATTCACATAGTGCTTCAGTTGAAGTTTTTGTTCTCAAATCTCAATGTCGAATTAGTTTTATAGAAGATTGAAATATATGCAATTATATATAATACAATATAATCAAAATCAGAGAAAAAACAGTAAAAATCTCAATAGTTCCATATCTACAAAGATTAACATATGTAGCGAAAAACCGAACCAAGCATATTTGTATCATAGGTTAATCTTTACCGTTCCATATCTAAACTAAATCTAGCATCTCCTAAAATAAAACTAAATATACTCTGAAAGAAGAAAAAAAAAAGTAAATTCTTGATTTAGCAGGTGACATATCTCCGTTCTTTCTGTTGAATGGTGCGTTGCTATGAAGTGGTGGAGTAAAAGCTCCCAACTTTAATTTCACACCTTTATATAAAGCACAAACAATAAATTTGAAATTAGCTAATATCAGAATTGAGTTTGAGGGAAGCCTAATAATCAAAAATTAAATCAATTCTACAAAAAATGGAAAAAAAATTCAAGAGTTCTAAAAAAGGAAAAAATGCGCGGAAAGAAAATCCCCAAAAATGTAGAAAAAATTGAATCAACAACCCAACCCCCCCCCCCCCAAAAAAACCGCTGAAAAAAAAAAAAAAAAAAAAAACCCAGAAAACCCCAAAAATAAATCGAAAAAAAGAACTCACCTTCAAAATTAGCATTTTGAATTTTGTTTTTTTTCTTCTTCAACCTATTTTGTTGTTATTATTATTATGAGATTTGGAATTGAGAAAACTCATATCTACGTTGAATGTGCGATTTCAAGAGAATACATCATGTTGTGGTGCGTGAATGGCCGAAGGAAATTGAGAAAATGCCGGAGAGAGAGAAATAAAATTGAGTTAATTGAGAGTTAATTTTTAGGGGTTTCAGAAGAGGGATTTTCTCTCTCCTAGCTCGACGCAGCTGCATGAAGGGTTATAGAAGAATGGGAATGAGATGGGAGATTGGCTTTATATTCATGAGATTTCACAGGTGAGTGAAGTGAAAGAGAGGTGAGAGATGGAGAAGTCGGTAGTTAGAGAGAGAGTGAGAGTTTATGGTTGAGTTAGAAAGAGATTTGCGAGGTAAATTGAAAAATAAAAAGGCAAGGTAAGGAATGTGCATCTGATACAATATCATCCGACCCAAATGACTTCGTAATTTGCGTCGGATGATATTGTATAAGCGATGCAAATGGTTATGCTCCTATTATCTGCGTTGAAGGTTTTCATATGTCCGACACATATGACCAATCTACATTGGGTTCTTTTCTGTTCGACGCAAATCATGAGCCGTAGATTAACGTTTCCTACTAGTGTTTCATGTCCTTATGTAATGAAGAATTTTTGACATCTAACTAATGAATGGACCATTTGCAAGCCCTTGTCAAACTGAGAACTATGCAGATGATTTGGAGTTTGACAACAGGGAAAAATGTCTCATCGCAATCAATACCAATCTCTTGTCATCTGCCATCATAATCAACATGAGCTTTGTGCCAAAATAACCACATGCATTTAACATATTCACAATCACCCCCATAGGTCGTGGAACCGAATCCCATATCCCTATTTTAATTAAAGCACTATGTTCGTCATTCACTGTCACATTCTAATTAGGGCCATTTAATGCTAATTTATTATTGTCTAGTATTGGCATGGTGATTTTTGGTGGAGTCGGGGTTGTGATGTGGGCTATGAGGGCGTATTTGGGATTGAACTTGAAAATCCCACGTTAGCTCCGTGTGACGGGTGGGGATGTGTAGGCGTGTTTTCATTGCCTATGCGGGATGATCGCGTATTTGACAGCCTCATTATAAAGGTTTTATTGAAAAATGTTTTGAATTCGCCAACAAGTCTTTAAAGGAAGACACATAAACCATATTGGGTATTGAGAAATCATAGACAACTTAGGGACTTATGCAGTGTAGATTTCGCTGTCATGACTTCATAAATGGCCAATGAACCAAAGATTGAGTTCCGAGGATGAGGGTACGAATATGATCATGTATCAAATTTGTCCATTGGTGGCCTCTGCTTAATAACGATTAATTTCAAGATTTATGCGATTAAGCAACCAAGTAATATGTCAATGCAATATAAAATTAATCTATGTTGGTTCGTTAAACACATAAAAGACTAATTTTTGGTGACATGTTATTTAAGAAATCAAATTATAGGAAACCTAATCTAATTGTCCATATTATCTGAATTTGGCATTGGAACATCTATTTAGTTCTTTGATTAACAAAAATAAGAATGCGAGATGATGAAAGCATTAAATCATACAAGCATGCATATGAAGAATAATAATGATATTGAAATCGAAAGAATTAAATGAAGAAGATCAGCGAAGAATATACAAAATAGCACGAATTCCTTTGAGATGTACATTGTGACAAGCATATTGTTAGTAGAAAATGAATTAAATTGGAAGTAACCCTCTGGAAACTATACCTAATTGTCGCTTGAGTCTTTTGTAACAATTTACAAAAGGAGCAATCTTGAAGCTTCAATGCAAAACAACAGAGTTTGAATTTAATTTGAATGTATTTGAATGTAAGTTTTTAATGTGTTTGGATGTATGAATAATGTAAGAAATTATGTGGTAGTATGTTATGAAGTATTAAATGTTGGAAAAAATGTTCGTCGAAGACAAGGTATTTATAGGAGAACTGAGCCCGAAAACAACACGAAAAGGATAAGAAAGATGTGCGCGCTGTGCACGGCTCATGTGTCTAGCGCCTACTTTTCGTTTTTGGTGTTTGTAAGCATCATCAATGTTGCCTCATCGCATCAGCGTGCACTTGACGCAATGCTAATCTGTATGATTTTTGATGTTTTGAAATTTTTATCTTTGATGAAATTTATCTTGAAATCCAAAATCAACTATATTTAGGAATAAATATATGATTTTTGAAATATTCTTTAGAAAATGATTATTGAGAATAATTATTATAAACATATTAAAAATACAATTAGTTATCAATAATAACTGATTGCACCTATATAATTGGGCTTCGATTTGATAAATATACCTTACATTTTCAAAACGCTTTTGGGCTTAGCTTTTCATATTTCTCTTCCTTTGGACCGGACCAATTAAGATGACGGTGTGTTTCATGATTGGGTACACAATGTGTGACATGATTTTGTGTCGACAAGATGGCAAATTCCTTGTGGCCTAGATTTGGGGAACTCCACGCATGGGAAGTGGAGAATAAAGGCCAGATGTACTTAATGATGTTAGCTTTGTACATTGTGGCCCTGGTGAACAAGTGATGAAGCGGTGAGAGACGGAGCAACTGGTGAAGCTCGGCCGCGCGTGGGCTGCTAGGGTATGGTTGGGCCACATGAGCTCTGAGCAACAGAGGAGGGTGTTGGTAAAGTTAGGCCTTTTATAGGCTGTTGGGATATAGTTGGGGATTAGGAGATGGAATTTTAGGAAAGCATTGTAATAGGCGGTGCATTATAGGACGGGCTAGGAGTGGTGAGATTTCATCGTTGCTAAGGAAATTATTATCCCTTAATTGGTATTTTGCCAAATTCATGTGAGGGGAAATATTTTTGATAAAGGTGATATGGTGAGAGGTGATGTATTTATTTGCAGTAAGGTCAAAACATCTATAGCCACAGTGATGGGGGTAACCCAAGAAGACACAAGGAGTGGAGTGAGACGCTATAGTTTGTGTATTGTAGTGGAAGAAAGATTGGGATAACATAGACAACCAACGATCCGAAGATGATCATAAGTTGGTATTTTATGAAACAATGCCTCGAAGCGGGTGATGTTATGAAGAGTTTTGGTGGGAAAATATTGAGAAGATAGGTTGCAATGCAACCTCAAGAGAATAACCCTAATGAGATGGTAGAAGGGAGGCATAAAACAGTAAGGTGTGTTTGATATTATTTATCGTGCGAATCATGCGTTCTTTTCCATTTTGAGAGGATGTGTGAGGACAAGAAAGGCGGAAAATAAACAATACCATTATCAACACAAAAAATTTTAAACGAGTCATTATCAAACTCATGACCAAAGTCACTTTAATTGGAAGGCTTTAATGCGCCGTTTTAATTGAGTTTGAATGTATTTTTCGGAATCGGTAAATATTTGGTAGGTTTGAGATTTGTAAGCAAGAGGAATGGTCCACACATAATGAGTATAGTCATAAATAAGGATCAAATAGTATTTATGGTCCAAACTAGCAGAGATGCTAATAAATTAGCATGAATAATATCAAAAGCACACAAAGTTTTAATATTTACATCTTAAAAAGGAAGTCTAACATATTTTTCAATTTAACATGAATTACAAAAATCACAACTAAAATCCTTAATGTAATAAATAAATTTATTCTTTCTAAGAAAATTTAAAGAAGAAGATTCATGATGTCCAAGACGATTGTGCCAAACATCTTAAGAAATTGCACCAAGTGATGTGCTTAGGAAGGTTGATGTTAGTTGGCCTTGGATGATTTGATATAGGGTCCCCGAACTATTGCATCTCTTGATTATTTTTCCTATTTGAAGGTCCTTCATAGAGAAACTATAAGGGTCAAATTTAATTGAAATTGAATCGTTAATGGCAAATTTATAAACTGAAATTAGGTTCTTGATTATTTGGGGTTCAAGATAGACATCACGGATGACAAGTGGTTAGTTTAGGAGGGAAACATGATCAAAACCAGTAATAAGAATGCGGTCTCCATTGCTAAATAAAATATGATTGCTTAAACTAAATCAAAACATAATATTACCTTAATTGTGAGTCATGTGGGCAATTGCGCCGGAGTCCATGTACCAACCATCATCTAAATTGGGAGGCCCTTTGTGGCAAAAGCATTTCCAAGATATGTTGGGGTCATGAGTTGACTAAAAGGGCTTGCTACATAGGCCTTAGGAGCTACTGGACCGGTGTGCATGGACCCGTTGGGCGCTGGAGATCTGATATACACTACTGATGCGTGAATGTTGGATATGGAGCAGGGGTATGGCCCGATTTGATTGCTGCTTATTCCACTGCTGAAATTACGCTGAAAGTTGAGGCCAAAGGAGGTTACTTGGGACAACCTAGTAAAAGGAAGAAGAGACTCATTATTGTTGTGGCTTTTGGGCAGAAGTGGAGCCACGTGATTCGTGTTTCCACTGTCCTTCACCACCTGCTACCGCGGTAGACACGACCGCCCTCCCCACGACCCCCAACTGTCGCGCCTGCCTCCTCCTCCATCCCGGTGTGTTGGGGCTTCTACTGGTTATTTGGAGGAGTTGTGGTAGTCCTAAGAGTCGCAGATTCAGAGTGGGCGGCAAAGAAGAAGGCGGGTTAGAGGTATCATTCACCCGGAGAGACTCTTCAAGCAAAAGGTGAGATCTTGCTGCTTCAAAGGAAGGGAGAGGCTCACTTTGTTGTATCATAGAAGCAATGATGACATGGTCGGTATTGACAACGCCAACAAGGAGACGAAGAACAAGTTTTTGTTCCGTCATATCTTGATCAACATTAAGAAGTTGATCCTTGAGACTTTCAGTTGTTGGCAGTTAGAACTAATGTCAGTAAACTTGTTGAGATGTAGAGCATTGAATTGCTTCTCAAGAAACACGTGTCTTTATTATCATTGAAAAATGCCTTCAAGTGATTCCATGTTTCTTGGACAGTGGCTCCTCGGTAAAGAACATTTTGGAGGAGATAGGAAGAAGTCGTACCATATGTCCACTTTTTCACAATCGATTCAAAGGCACTTCCACATGGTCTTAGATATGTTAGTAGGACGAGGAGTCTATGGATCAATATGGTCTAGGGCATCGTAGGCATGACAATGAATCTTGAACAATTCGACGAAATAGGAGTGGTGTACTTTTTCTCTATCAAGAATCATAGGGATGTCGTTTTTGGTATTATTGACCGAAAGAGCAGGGTGGTGTTCAGTGGTAATAGGTGGAGGTGGTGATGGTGTTTCACCATCTTTGGTCATCCTTGGTTGTAGGTGAGAAAAAGCATAGGTGGCACAACACTAAAATCAAACACTAAATTAGTGGAAGGTGTGTAGTGGATATGATGTCCAGGAATTAAACACAAAGTAATAAACGCCACCACAACAAAGTAACTAATATGAATTAATGTGGCATGAGGTCCAGGGATGCAAAGAACAATAATTTGTTTGTGGGAAGATTAAGGACGGGAGGTCCAATAAGAGGAAAAATATAAAATTTCTTTGTTATATGTATAGTTCTAAGCTACGCTCTTGATATCATGTTATATTATTCTAAGAAACTTTGTCATTTTCGGATTGACTCCATTATTAATTATATATAATGGTTATATAGTCCTAACTCCTAAGAGTGTTAAAAAACCTACAACTGACTTGTGTGGACTCGATTCACGTAACATTAGTGTGCACCAGGCAAAACAACATATCATTACTGAATAATTCACTATATTATGCGAAAACCCACTATATTGAAATCCACTGTATCATTCAGATCCACACTATATCATGCAGAAACTCATTATATTATTCAGACACACTTACTATTATATCATTAAAACACACACACTATATCATACAGAAACTCACTATATCATTCAGACACACACTATATCATACATAAACTCATTATATTATTCAGATTCACACTATATCATGCAGAAACTCACTATATCATTCAAACACACACTATATCAAGCAGAAATTCACTATATCGTTCAGACAGTCATTATATCATGAAGAAACTAAATTATTCCATATGTTAGAACATGTGTCATGATACATACTCCCTCCGTTTCCTAAAGATCTTCCCTCTTTCCGTTTAAGGGTGTTTCCAAAAGATCTTCCCTCTTTTGCTTTATTCCTTATTTGGCAAAACAAATTTCCCTATTTACCCTCTCATGTCACTATCATATGGTCCACCATTACATTATTAATTCAATTTTACTACATTTCTCTCTCCTACTTTAACCCCTTTTTATTTGTTTATTTATCTTAACCCATTTCTCTCTCCTACTTTACTCACACCATGCCCCACACAACTTGATTTTCCTTGGTATCTGTAAGAACAGTAAGTGGGAAGATCTTTAGGAAACGGAGGTAGTACTATGTAACTTAGATCTTTCTGTTTGTTAAAACATTTTAATTAATTCCTCTATTATATTACATATAATTTCACATTATGTTTTCCGTTAATAAAATATACTATATTGTATATAAGTTCACTATATCGCTGTAGAATTCACTATATGAAGTTAATATATTACCAACCCGGTGTACACTAAGTTAGTGTACACCGTATCTATTTGAGTTTTTCTAAAAAACCTAATAAGAAAAGGATAATCTATACATAATATATCCAAATCTAATAATAAAATATGTCCTAAATATGTGAAGAAAATATACTAAATATATTCTCTATTGTTGTAATATTTTATGTAAACAGTGAACGGATAAAACGGCGCCGCCCATGATTAGACATTACACTGCAGTTATGCAGTGATTTGATGTATCACCGGTTGAATTATTCACCCGGCACCGGCACTATATATACCGCACTTCGCGGGAGAAAATAAACAACAACAAGAGCTTACTCTCCAATCTTGCTTAAAATCTCTCTATAATACAATACGTTATCAGCACGATTTCGCTCTACTATCAGAAGGTAGTTCTTCTCAATTGCTACTAATTTTTATTCAAAAAAAAAATATGGATCACCAATGTAATGGGATCAATACTATTCTAAACAATGTATCTCTTTGTAGTATATATTTTATCATAGAACGTAATAGTGTACCTTGCACCACAAACCCGGCACGAGGAGTTGGTAGTACACCCCAACGCCATAATACTAACGTTAATAGCCACGTCGGTGAACGCCGACAAACCACCATCCCTAACCTCAATGATAACCCTCCTCCGGAACCACCAACTGAAATCTGGCAAACTCCTAATAATAATAATAAAAGGAGTAGGGACGATGAGGGTCCTTCCGTCAGCAACAAGCGACGGAAAAGTAATTAACTGGCGGTATCGACTCGGCCGCCGCCAAGCAAGTCGCGCCACCTTCATGGAGGGCAAAGACCTTGCATTTAAAGCCGCCTATATGGACGGGCTATATGGACGGGCTATTATGTCAAACTTGCCGCCTAAATGGACGGACTCCGCCGCCTGGATGGACGGCTTACACTACAAAGAGGATGAATTTTTGGCCGGAAAATAGCTATAATGGTGGAGCTACCTGCTATTTTTTTTCTTGTTTGATTTTTATGTCTTGTATTTTTTTTTGGAGAGTGAAAAAAAAAAGGGGGAGAAAGCATTGAAAGAAAATGGTGAAAGAAATAGCTAGACTTTCTTTGCACAGAAATGAAACAACTTATAACATCTATCTTCAGTTTTTCTATAAATTGTAAAAGCCTACTAGTTATAATGCCCATATGATGACACATAATGTCATAATCTGATGACTTGTCCTTGTAAATTGTGTTCACCTATTTCCAACACTAACTTAAAGTTTTGTATTCTACTGCTTTACTATACGCATCTCTCAAAATTTTTCTTCCCTTGACTTGACTTGTGCTTTTGCTTTCTCCTGCCTACTGTTAAATGCAAGTCCCCATTTGTTTTTCTTCTGATTTTCATTGAATGCATGTCCACCCTTTTCAAGGTTAGACTAAGTTTTTTTTTATAAAAAAAAAAAGAAAAAGGGGGAGGGATTTTATAGTGGCACGTTAGGAATCCAAAGTAGGATTTCTTAGTTGTACATTTAGGAATCCAAAGTTATGTTCCTTTCTCATTTTGTTTTAATGCCTTTTGTTATTTTTTCTTTTGGACTTAAAAAGCATATATAAAAAGCCTCTTTAGACAATAAATGGTATGACTAGTATCTAATATCTCAGACCATGAACATCCGTTAGCTAATTTATTTATTTTTGGAAAACTAATTATTATTATTTCTTAAAGTAATACTCTATTTTCTGTTTTATAAACACGTTATGTATTACATACCAGTATATATATCTTACCTGTTAAATGCGAATAGTGTTTTACACCACTATAAAAGGGATTTTAACCCTTCTCATTTTCTCGTCCGCCTCCCTCACTCACTTCTACCCCATAAAATTTTCTCTCTCATAAAACTTCACAAATTTTATCTCCACTATTTTCGGCCACCATGTACAATGCCGGAAACCGCCGTCCTCAAAACGACACACCAATCTTCTAGAATCTTTAGACAGTTGAAGGTCATGTTTTACTGGGGAATGATACTTATAACAGTTTTAGTAGGAATTATTGTAATTATGTTTCTGCATATTGTAAAACGCAATTATAATGCTTAATTATGTAAATTTTCTATTAATATGCTATTAACACATGTGGTTTAATTTTAGACATGATAGTCAAATTCTGGTTAAAAAAAAATGTAGCCTTTTTATATATATTTATTGTTCACCTTTCATGTTATTATCATGTTTCGAACCCTTAACCTCTTGAATGGTTAAGGATTCTCGGACCACTATGGCTTACATCCCAGTGTGATTTTCTTTGGAACTTTATATATTTATGCATTAATTTTCTACTAATACTTTTAAAACATCACATGAACTCGGAATGGCTAGACTTGCAAACCGAGACTTTGAGATCCTTGAAACCTCAGGCCAAAGGTATCTAGAATGGAGGGTGGATGCAAAAGCTTACCTAAAGTCACTTAGCCTCGACCACACCATTGTCGAAGGTGGTGCCCTACCCCTTTGGAGCAAGCGAAAGCATTGGTGTATCTCAAACATCATATACATGAAGAACTCAAATCTGAATACATCCTTGTGGAAGATCCCAAAGAGTTATGGATAACCTAAAGGATAGATTTGAGCATTTGCAAAGAATTATCGCTCCAAGGGCCCAACATGAATGGTCAGTACTCAGGTTTCAGGACTTTGCATCAGTACGCGAATACAATTCTGCAGTACTTCGCATCACCTCACAGCTTAAGCTGTGCGAGAACCTGTGTCTGAACGAGCCATGATTGAGAAAACTCTCTCTACTATGCATGCCAATAATGTTGTTCAGCAAGAACAATATCGTGAAAGGCGTTGCGAAAAGTTCTGCGACCTAATTGCCATCCTTTTGGTTGCAGAACAGAACAATCAAATCCTCCTCTCAATTCATAATCAAAGGCCAGCAGGTACCAGCGCAGCAGCAGTTGAAACAAATGCCACTAGAGGTGGTAAGCGCTGGAATAAGCGGGGAGGCAACTCAAACTGGAATGGCCAGTTCAAAAATAAGGGTAATGGGGAAAGAAATGACAATGGAAGTGGAAGAGGAAGAGGACGAGGACGCCAAAACTGGCGCCCAAATAGAGGACGCGGAGGAAGAAACTCCCAACAAAGAACACAAGAAAAATGTTTTAAATGTGGCATTCAAGGGCATTGGGCAAATGAATGCCGCACAGCCAAACATCTTGTGGATCTATATGTGGCCTCTACTAAGGGTCAAGGTAGACGTGGCGAAACAAATTTAGTCACTGAAACTCCTCCGCTCCCGGACCTCGATGTAGCTGATTACCTCATGGAAGATATTTCTAATGCCTAGCCCTCTTATCCCCCTTAGATCAACCTGTGATGTTGTTTTATCACTTTACTTCATGTACTCTTGCCTTACTTGATGTCTCTTGTATCTTGCGTTCCCTTTTTATCATTCCATGTAATGTACCTCTTTCTATGAATAAATTTTTAGATTTTGACAAATTTATGTTTTATGAAGATAATGACAAACAAAGGCGCCCAACAATGCCTGATTGATAGTGCCACTACACATACCATCCTGAGAACAAGTCATACTTCACTCACCTCAAGCCAAGAAAAGGCGACCTCAACACCATTGCAGGCACTGCAAAGATGGTTGAGGGCTCAGGAAAGGCATGCATAGTGTTACCAAAAGGAACACACGTCACTATAAACAACGCATTGTATTCAGGTAAAACTCAAAGAAATCTATTGAGTTTCAAAGATCTGCGCACAAATGGTTACCATGTGGAAACCATTAACGAAAACGGAAAGGAGTACATGTATCTCACTAAATGTGAGTGGCAAGAAAATAATCCTTGAAAGGATGCCATCATACTCCTCCGGACTGTATTTTACTTATATCAGTCCAGTCGAAACAAATTTGGTGTCCCACCATAAGGAAGACAACCAAGCAATATTTACTTTGTGGCATGATCGCTTGGGTCACCCAGGAACAAGCATGATGACGAAAATCGTCCGAAGCTCAAATGGGCATCCGTTGAAAAACATACGGGCCCCACACTCAAATGAGCATAATTGTAAGGCTTGTTCCCTTGGCAAATTAATCATAAGACCTTCTAAAAATAAACTTGAAGGTGAAAATCTTGCATTCCTAGAAAGAATCCAAGGAGATATTTGCCCAATACACCCATCATGTGGACCATTCAGATACTTTCTGGTGTTGATAGACGCATCAACACGTTGGTCTCACGTTAGTCTCCTATCAACAAGGAATGTTGCTTTTGCAAAACTGCTAGCACAAATTACGCGTCTAAGGGCTCAATTCCCAGACTATCCCATAAAGAAAATCGGCTTGATAATGCCGGAGAATTCACATCCCGCACTTTTAATGACTATTGTATGTCAATTGGGATAGACGTGGAACATCCTGTAGCCCATGTTCACACACAAAAGGCCTAGCGGAAGCATTCATAAAGCGACTACAATTAGTTGCGAGGCCATTACTCATGAAATCAAAACTCCCATCTTCTACATGGGGACATGCCATACTACATGTGCGGCTTTACTAGACTAAGGCCGAGCGCCAAGCATGATCTATCCCCACTACAGTTAGTGGTTGGAAAGGAACCAAGCCTTGCTCACCTACGAATTTTCGGGTGTGCAGTCTACGTTCCCATAGCACCACCACAACGTACTAAGATGGGCCCACAAAGAAGGTTGGGAATCTATGTTGGATTTGAATCACCGTCCATCATAAGATATCTAGAACCGTTAACTGGTGATCTTTTCACCGCTCGGTTCGCGGATTGTCACTTTGATGAGACAATTTTCCCAACCTTAGGGGGAGATAAAGCAGGCCCATGTTGGAATGAAATATCATGGAATGCCAAAAATTTATCATATATTGATCAAAGATCAAATATGTGTGAGCAGGAAGTTCAGAAAATTATACACTTGCAAAACATTGCCAATCAATTGCCAGATGCATTCACTGATTCAAAAGGAGTGATAAAATCACATATACCTGCTGTAAATGCTCCTGCACGGGTTGAAATTCCAAGAGAAAAAGCGGAAAATCAACTCGCAAAAGGCGTGGAAGACCACTCGGAGCCAAAGACTTCAAAACCGAGGAACTCTAGAAGAATAGACACCAATAATGAGAAAACTGATGATTCTTCTAAAGTGGAACAATTTTCAAACGATAAAAACGCCATGAATCCCGAAAATGAACTCAAAGAATCAGATGCTGCATCTGAGGGGGAGCATGAAAATGCTAGCATCGACAATCACGAAATTTCAATAAATTTTGTCCATTCTAGAAAGCAATGGAATAGGGTAAAAACCCCAATTGATGAAATATTTGCATATTCAATAGCCACAGAAATCACCACTGATATCGAGGACACCGAACCAAGATCGGTGGATGAATGTCGACGAAGGAGTGATTGGCCTAAATGGAAAGAGGCCATTCAGGTAGAATTGAAATCTCTCAAAAAACGAGAAGTGTTTGGCCCTATAGCCCAAACCCCAAAGGGAATAAAACCCGTTGGATATAAATGGGTCTTCGTGCGAAAGCGAAAGAGAAAAATGAAATCGTACGATACAAGGCCAGACTTGTAGCCCAAGGTTTCTCCCAGAGACCTGGAATTGACTATGAGGAAACATATCTCCAGTGGTAGATGCCACGACACTAAGATTCCTTATAAGTCTATCTGCATGCAAAGGACTACAAATGCGCCTTATGGATGTCGTGACAGCATATCTCTATGGGTCGCTTGACACTGATATCCATATGAGAGTCCCAGAAGGACTTGAACTACCTGAATCCTTGAGGTCAAAACCTCGGAAGCTACATTCCATAAAATTGAAAAAATCACTTTACGGTTTAAAACAATCTGGAAGGATGTGGTACAACCGTCTTAGTGAATACCTCATAAATCGAGGCTACAAGAACGACCAAATTTGTCCATGTGTCTTCATCAAACAAACCGAAAAAGGGTTCGTTATAATTGCAGTATATGTTGATGACTTAAATATCATCGGGACACCCGATGAAATTGAAGAAACCGCTAAATGCATGATGAAGGAATTCGAGATGAAAGACCTTGGAAAACCAAATTTTGTCTTGGATTACAAATCGAACACCTAAAGGATGGAATACTTGTTCACCAATCCAATTATGCCGAGAAAGTGCTAAAAAGGTTCTATATGGACAAATCACATCCGTTGAGTTCACCTATGGTTGTTCGTCGCTTAAAAATTGATGAAGATCCTTTCCGCCCTAGGGAAGAAGGTGAGGATATACTCGGTCCCAAAGTACCATACCTAAGTGCCATTGGAGCCCTAATGTACTTATCCATCAATACTAGACCAGACATTGCATTCTCGGTCAATTTATTAGCTAGATACAGCTCTGAACCTACACACAGGCACTGGAGTGGAGTGAAACACTTACTCCGCTATATACGCGGGACAACGGATATGGGATTATTCTATCCACGAGACGGAAATCCTACCCTTGTAGGATATGCTGACGCAGGTTACCTATCAGATCCAGTCAAGGCAAAATCGCAAACATGTTATATTTTTAGCTATGGAAATACAGCAATCTCTTGGAAGTCAACAAAACAGACTCTAACAGCTACTTCATCAAATCAAGCTGAATTAATCGCACTCTATGAAGCTGGTAGAGAATGTGTATGGTTGAGATCTTTGACTCATCATATACTCAGGGAAAGTGGTATCAAAGAGACACAAGAAGGTCCAACTATAATCCATGAAGATAATACCGCTTGCATTGCACAAATTAAAGAAGGCTATATCAAAGGTGACAGAACAAAGCATATCGATCCTAAATTCTTTTCCACTCATGATTTGGAGAAGGAAGGAACAATTAATGTCACACAAGTTCAATCATGCGACAATTTAGCCGACCTACTCACAAAGGCATTACCAGCAAAGCAATTCCAAGAGCTTGTACACCTAACTGGTCTGCGTCGCCTTCGTGATATACGTTAAATTGAGGGGGAGCGCCATATGCTCTGTACTCTTTTTCCTTCACTAGTACAGAAAAGGCAATTTGCGTCGGATGTGAGGCGCCTATTTGCGTCGGACTCTGGTGCGACGCCAAAGCCCTCGACGCAAATGACTTAGAAACGATCTGCGTCGTATGCGGAAACGACGCATATGGTTCAGCTATTTGCATCGCACACGTATACGGTGCGACGCAGATGGCTATCCCAGCCCAATTCAGAGTAATGCAGAGGGTAATGTGCGTCGCACATTGCCTAGGGTGCGACGCACATTAGTGATTTGCGTCGCACCTCGGGCTATGTGCGACGCAAATTACTATTTTAATAAAAAAAAAATATTTTTTTAGACCTAGAATATACTGCAAAGATGATTCTCGAACAGTAGAAGAGTAGAAGATTTAGAGATAAATTAGCAACTGAAATCGAAGTAGGATTAAACACAACAAAATATATACCAACAAAATTCAATAATTTTATAATTTACAACACCAACACAAAACATTAAACCACCAAAATTCTATAATTTACAACTCGAACAAATAATATAAAAAATCAGAGATCTAGAGTAGAGAGACGCAAAATTCTATCAATTTCCTTCCATTTCTGACGAAGAAAACTTCCAGAGAAACCAAAAAACAGATCTGCAAATGAAAGTAAGAAAAAAAAGTCAATAAAAAATCAGATCTAAAAAGTAAAAAACAGTATATTTAAACACCGAATAGATTATAGATATGCTTGTACTTCAAAATATGATAACAGAAGAGATAAATAAAGGAGAAATTTACCTGTGTATATGTAATAATATGATAATGAGGCGATGAAAAAAGAGTAATTTGAGTGGGGTTGACAATGGAGAAAGAATTATATGAGTTTGGGGAAATCAGGAAAAAGATGCCGCTGCGAAAGAGAAGGTGCAAGATGAAAAAACGAAAAAAACAAATCTGCAAATGAAAATAATTTCCGAGAGATAAAAACTCGAAAGACAATGAAAAAATGAAAAAATTAGATCTAAACAATGTAAAAATGAAAAAACAAAGGAAAAAATAGTAGATCTGAAAACATGAAAAAATGAAAAAACGAGATTGTAGATCTAAACAATTAAAAAACGAAAAAACGATAATTTTACCTGCGAAAAGGCAATCGTCGGAAAACGGCTGTATGTTGTCGTCGGAAAACTCATTTGTTTCTTAGGTTTAGAGCGAGGGAGGGAGAGAGAGGAGGGATGAGAACTCAAAATTGCCGGAAACCGACACAGACCACCGCCATTTTACCTTCTTTCTTTCTCATCTCTTCGCCGGAAACCACCAAACACGACCACGCACTTCGTTAATAAGATTATTCGAAAGAGATATGAATTTTTTAGCGTTTGTAAAACTGAAATTGTAAACTGAAGATTTTCAAAGAGAGGGGAGGAGATCTGAGAGAGAGAGAGGAGGAGATCTGAGAGAGAGAGAGGAGTAGTGATGGCGAGTAAAGAGAGAGAGAGAGAGGAGTTGGAGAGAGAGGCTGCTGATGAGAGAATGAGACAGTAAGAAAATTAGGGTTGAGATAGAGCAAGTATAACACGCGTGAGTTAAAACTTGGACTGGGCTTTTAATGTGCGTTGCACAATGGGCTTCATGCGACGCGCATAGCTTCTGTTATGTGCGTCGCACCATGGGCTTCATGCGACGCACATAGTTATTTTGCGTCACACGTTAGTTAGATACGACGCACATAGGTTGTCTTTTGCGACATTTCCTTACAGCATGCGACGCAAATAAGTTTTTTGCGTCACTTCCGTGTCTGTGCGACGCAAATCAGGGGACGCAAATCGTCCTTTTTCTACTAGTGCTTCGTCCAAGTTTTTATCCCATAGGGTTTTTCTTGGCAAGGTTTTAACAAGGCAGAAAAGCATATAGGCATATCAGAGCCCAACTGTACTCTTTTTATTTGTTTTTATCCCATTAGGGTTTTTCAAATGTAAAGTTTTTAATGAGGCAGTTGTCACCCTGTAATATATGTTTTAAGATTCGTTCAAAGGGGAGTGTTGTAATATTCTATGTAAACAGTGAACGGATAAAACGGCGCCGCCCATGATTAGACATTACACTGCAGTTATGCAGTGATTTGATGTATCACCGGGTGAATTATTCACCCGGCACTATATATACCGCACTTCGCGGGAGAAAATAAACAACAACAAGAGCTTACTCTCCAATCTTACTTAAAATCTCTCTATAATACAATATCTATCAATTATTTAGTCATTCTGTTACTATAAGACAAAGTAGAAACGTATCTTTGGGGAAAACTGTAGGAATTGTGTGAATAAAATCCCTGAATTCTGAATTTCTTTCCCCACACGGTAAGTTTAATCAGATAAGACTGACTTAAAAAATACGTGAATTGCTTAAGAAGTCGGCTTGGGGAGAGAATACTCAAAGAATTGGTAAGAGCTCATCGAGCAACAAAAGCATACAGTTTATGTACAGACTGCTGGTAAGTCAGAAGTAGGAACATGAAAACTGAAGTTTGCATGCGCGTTATTTGCGCGTCATGCCAAAAGAAAAACCAAACTCATCCTAAAACCAAAGTTTAGGCTAGTACCCCAGTGTTTAGTATTACTTTTAGCAGAAGTTCTGAATAGTTTATATCAAGGTCACCATCTTTGTGCCAAAAAAAAGTCACCATCTTACTCCCTCTAAGGTCAATATATTACTCCCTACTTTTTCTAATATATTTCACATTTATTTAATGCACATTTGCTTTATATCATTAATATTTTTAATCACATTGCAGTGCAAATTATAAAAGTTTTTTTTGAATTTTTCTAATATACACAATAAGACGAATTAAATAAGTCTCCACATTACTACGTTTTTCTGTTATATATTCCAATTTTTTTTTTGAGGATTTTCTTTACCTATGAATAGTACATATATTAAAAATGGGAAACCTATTAAGGAACGAAGGGAGAATTTCACATCTAATTTATGAAACTTTCACCATATACCCCGATAAAAAAAATTATTTACCATATACCCTTAATGTTTTAAAATTTCATTATATACGTACCCCTCAATTTCTTGATAATTCACCATTTATGTGCCCTTAATATGAACGACTATCAACTTTTTTGATCATTAACCCATGTTCCATTCATTAGACTTTAATATCTATGTCACTCATTTAACCTAACAAATTAGCATTGAAACAACATCTAAGGTTAAAGAATAGGAAGAGAGTTATGTAGAAAGAGTGATAAAAGGGGGTCATGGTGGTGGTTTAATGATAGTGAATTGAGGTTAATGACTCATATAGGGGTTAATAAGGGGTTGATATGGGAATAAGGGGTTAATTACTAAAAAAAAGTTTACGATCATTAGTAATTAAACACATATGGTGATTTTCAAAGAAATTGAGGGGTATATGGCATATCTATAACCAGTGGTGGATCACTATTATATATTAACTCATTACTATCTACGAAAAAATGAAGTATAATTTTTTAAATTTATTTCTTTTTGGAAAAAAACAAATTTCATGGCTACTCATATGTCGAACGACAGGAAGAAGAGGAAAGAACCATGTCAAACACCATAGTCGAATACAGTAAGAAAAAAGAAAAGAAGAAAATGGTGCTCTTTGAGTCTTTGTTCAGTTTTTATAACCAGAGAAACGAGAGTGAGAATGCAGGTCAAAAGGGCTAGGGCTAGCACGTGGTAAATTGGGAATGTGGGACAGGTAGTTTTATTGAATTTTTTCCTTGAATAATGCTAAAATGGGCATTAATTCCTCACATGCGCCAAAGTTCAAATTAATTCCATAGGTACCACCCACGTAGGACAGCACGCGGATTTTTTTTTGTACTTTAGCAAAATCGCTATTTCGAGTAGCAGTTTCCTAGCAGCTTGAAGTGAGCAGCAGCGGTAATGAGAAAAATAGTCTCACTCATGACTGGGAGGTTCACGGTTGGGTTCTTCAGTATGTTGAGCTTCCTCGTTTTCTCGGCATCCATCGTTTAGTAGTAGGAGGTTTGGAGATCGATCGACCACTTATAACAGCATTAGTGGAGCGATAGAGGCAGAAGACACATACCTTTCATTTGACTGTCGGGGAGGCGAAGATTAGTTTAATGTCGCTGTTATCCTTGGACTTCGAGTGCATGGGCTACCTGTTACTGGTTCAGGCGAGGGTAATTGGGCTACAATAGTGCATGAGTTGTTAGGGATTTGGCTCACCACTCCAGAGAACGAGCCTAAAGTTCTCCAAGGTTCGTCTTTGAGGTTGACACGGACGGCTTCGGCTTAACTTTTTCTTGTTGCCGAACGATGCTGCAAGGAGACAGTGTAGAGATTCGCACGGGCTTACATTCTTGTCTTGATGGGGTCCATTCTTTTTACTGACAAGAGTGGAGATACAGTTCAGGTGATTTATCTCCCGCTCTTGGCTGATCTGGACGTAGCAGGGACATATAGTTGGGGTAGTGCGACGCTTGCATACTTGTATCGCAGCTATGTCGGGAATCACAGAGAGGTGCGAGGGAATTAGTTGGACTTGTGTTGTTGTTACAGCTTTGGGAATAGGAGCACATACACATCAGTAGGCCTCAGATTTCGAGGGTGCGAGACCCACCTCCACAGTTTGACGATGGCGTTCCTGTTTTAGGCTCTCAGCACGTTCTGGGGGTTGATCCCTTAGCTGTCACGTAATATGCAATATCTCACATTTGTTGACGTTATTTATTTTCATTTTTTAGAAGGATATTAATGTGTATATCTTTTCAATTGGCTTCGGGTATAACTCACCAGGTCTAACTTAGCAAGTGGATTTTCTTACTACAGGGATGCACTTGACCATCAGAAGGACGAGCAGGTAAATAGGGTCTCACATGCCTAACATATATACATTAGTATACCTCTCTCACATGCCTAATATTTGCAACCTTCTTTCTTTGTAGATGACTTGGCAACCATATACTGAGGTGAGACTCTCGTTGTTACCTGCTATATGTCGAGCTGATCGACATGAATAGCGCATAATGGCTCCACTTATTTGTTTCGATATTATGGAGTTTCATTTTTCTGATCGAGTTATGCGCTAGTTTGGATTCCATCAGATGATTCCACCACCTTGTGATACAAGCACAACCCTTCATGGCATAGATCGTGGGTCGAAGAACAAGAATTATTCGCTCAGACATCGACCTTACATAATGTAGTGGGGTGAGAACGAGAGACGTGTTGTTCAGGGTACTCCGTTTAGTGGTCGTACTCATGCCATTGAGGAGTATATGATATGGTATCCTTGCATCACGAGGTTGCACATGACAGATCCATTGAGGCGACCTCCTTCTACACATTATCAGTTTGCGTCTGCAGATGTAATACTGGTAAGTCACATGATTTTTAAGTCACATGATTTTGATTTATACTTCTATTTATTTTTGAAACTATATAATGTATATTTTTCTTTCTATGAAGGCACATACTTTATCTGTTGTTGCTCATAGGTGCAATACTGTATTAGAGGTTGTTGAGTCATTGCCTCCAGATATGGGGTGCCATTGGTATGCACACACATTGCATACCATGAGGGACCTGTGTATTGATGTTGTTGGCCGAGCTGGACATGGCCGCATCTTACAGGGCGTGCCTACTTCTACTGCACATACATCGACTTCTACATCTTCTATGCCCGCTGCCCATACATCTACCTCGACACCTTTGCTTTCGCCTCTAGTCTGTCAGAGGACCTACCGACGACGTTCGGCTACCACCCCGTCTTCTCTTGATGCCATTACGATGACTAATGAGTCCACGCCTAGTCCATCTAGACTTACCCAAAAGAAGAAGATGGGGCTTAGCACTTTCATTTATTGTCTGTATAGCTAGTTAACACTATGTTACATTTTAAACTATGTTTGTGATTGATCTATCATTATATGTCATTTTCTTAATCTCTCTTCATCATTAATAAATTCTTGGATAAATTTGAACTTGCATGAACTTGGTGTTTGGTGATTGATGTGTGGATAAACGTGGTGTTGTTGAATGAAATTGGATAGATTTGGTGCTGGAATTGCAGGTTATTAGAGAGCTTATTTTGTAATGTTTCAGGCATTTTGGCCAGTAATGGGAAAGCAACACTGGCTAGAGTTTGTGTGCATATAAACCACTACTTTGAATAGTAGTTCATATACGCCAGAGCTCGAGTTGCTGTCCACAGAGAACCGCTACCTGGAGTAGAGTTTTATTATCATAAACCGCTACTTTAGGTAGTGGTTTACTCTACTTAACCGCTACTTTAAATAGCGTTAATTTTAAATTGAACCGCTACTATGAATAGCGGTTTATTTGGACGAAAAAAAATTCTCGCGAGCTGTCCTACGTGGACAATACCTATGGAATTAAGTTGGACTTTGGCGCATGTTAGAAATGAATACCCATATTAACATTATTCAAGGAAAAACTTCTAGTTTTATTGGTTTTTATATATTTTTTCAAAGTAGATCCGAAAGTGTATGATAAAATAAAAGTAAATTAACACTTTAAAAGTGGGAACATTCTTGGGAAGGGTTTGGCTTATACAAGTGGTTGTTGAAGACTAAAGTTAGCCTTGTTTTTCATTTTTATTTAATAATATAAAGGATGAGCATTTTTATTCATACAATAATATTTAGGATCTTTTTAATCTTTCGTGTACTGCCTTTTTTTTTTTACTTGCAATATTGAAATATGATAGAAGAATTTAGGAAAGGCAAGAAATAAAAAGGACTTCCCTTCACGTGATAGGAGAGAAATAGACAAAAATAAATGATCAAATTAATATCGGCAAAATTTGATTTTAATGTGTCAAATGACAAATGATGTGACATTTAATAAAAAAAAATTATGCCTACAACAAGTAATATGTATAGGTGTGTTTTTAATGCCTGTTACGTGGGATGAATGTGTATCTGACAACCTCATTGTAAAGGTTTGTTTAAAATATTTTGAAATGGAAGAAGTCACCAACAAGTCTTTAGAGGAAGACTAAACCTAATTGAATATATGGGAAATCAGAGGGACAACTTAGGGACTTATCCGATGTACATTTTTCCATCATGACTCCATAAATGATTATTGAACCAAAAATTGAGTTCAGGGATAAGGATACGAATATTATCAGGAATCAAATTCCTTCATTGCTGTCCTCTACTTAATAATAATTCATCTCAAGATTTATGCAATTAATTAATGACCCAATATGCTTATGCAATATAATAATTAATCTATGTCAGTTCTTTAAACACGCAAAAAAGATCAATTTATGGGTGACATGCTACTTAAGAAATTAAATTAAAAGGGATCTAATCTAATTGTCCAAAATAATCTGAATTTAGTGTTTGAACATTTATTTAGGCCTTTCATTAACAAAAATAAGCATGTGGAATGATGAAAGCATTAAATCATACATGCATGCATATGAATTACGATATATAGAGAATAAATTAAAAGAAGCGATTAGATAAGAATGTACAAGAAAGTGTTAATTCCTTTAACGACACACAACATGACAAATAGATGGTTAGTGAAAAAAGAAATTAATTGAAAGTAACCTTTAAGAATTATACATTTGTCGCCTATTTCTTAAGTAACGATCTACAACATGACAAATAAATGGTTAGTTAAAAAAGCAATTAATTGAAAGTGACCCTTAAGAATTATACCTTTGTCGCCTATGTCTTAAGTAACGATATGCCAGATAAGGAATATTAAAACTTTAAATATGAAATCCGACTATAGTTTTAATATGTGTTTGAATGTAAGAGTATATGTAAGTATATGTTGTAAAGTGTATTCTAGTATTGAAATCGTATCTTGAAGTGTTGAAAGCGTTATGAAGTGTATTTGACATCCATATCGTTGAAACATGGAATATTTTTAGGGAAACAAACCCAAAAAATACGCGAGGATAAGAATGAGCTATGCGCTCGGCGCATCGCTCATGCACTCCGCGCATGGGGCGTGCGCACAACGCACATCCATGTGCGCCGCACACGCACCATGTGTCTAGCGCATGCTATGGTTCGTACGTTAGCGCATGACTCTGTGTAGCATCACCGCCTCATTTGTGCTCGACGAAACGCAGATCTGAGCGATTTTCATTCATTTTAAAGATATCTTTATATCTTGATGAAATATTACTTTTTTGAATCCGAAATTAGCTATCTTTAATAATAGAATTTTGATTTTCATAATATCATGTAGAAAAATAATTATCGAGAATAATTATAATAATATTAAAATTACAATGAATTATCAGAAATAATTAATTGAGCCTTTAAAATTGGATTTCGATTTAATAACTGGACTTTATGTTTCCAAACCTCTTTTGGGCTTAGCTTGTTGAATTTCTCTTCCTTTGGACCAGATTAGGTATTATATGGGGAGATACGATCTTGTGTCTACCATATGCAACTTCCTAAAATTTACAATGTTGCAAGTTTAATAAAACGAAGAAGTAATAACCAAAGGAATTTTTCTTCAGAACATAATAATAAAGGATTGTGTTTCAAAATATACGTGTACAGAAATATAATATCACTTGAAAAAAAATCATGCCACAACAATTGTGATGTAGTCTACGATCAACTTATTCGTTCCTACTCCGCTGCCATTTCCATGGCTTAATTGAAACCACATTTTCAAACCTTGTTGGTGACCCACCATCAGTAAAAATATATGTGTTCACCTTGTAACGTAAGTCCATCTCTCAATCTGAGTATGATTATACTCCCTTTTTTAAAGTGTTCATATTTCATTTTGAATCTCCCAAAATACTCTTGTTTCTATATTTCTTTTTTATAAATGATACTTTATACCTAAAATTCTCTTATCAAATATTCCCTCTGTCCCAAAATATAGTTCATGATTCTAATTTTTCACGGGAATTAAGGTAAGTAGGATCTAAGAGGAATAGTAAAGATTTTTTGTTTATTTAAATAAATATTGTATGGGAAAAGATGATTTTAGGAGAGAGAATGGAGATAATTGGTGAAAGAGCATTAATTATGACACTTGGGTTGAATAAACAAAGCAAAAAAACAATTTCAAGACGCAAATAAATTATGGGAGCACGATTTTTCTAGGCAAATTACAGAAAAATGTGGAACTAAATATAGAAACATGAACTATATTTTGGGACACTTAAAATGAAAATAGGAACTATATTTTGAGATGGAGGGAGTGATTTGTATTTTATTTTTGTCCTTAATCTTACATAGAAAGTTGTAGCAGCCACATGATCCATCTTTAATATCTATACTAATATATTAAAAGGCGTGCGAAAACGAGGAACTGTGTCACGTGGCGCTCTCCCTAGGGAGTTTTAGTTCATGTAATCCATGTACAACAATAAAAAATTAAGAAATTGCATAGTATAGGGTTTGATCCTGAGACCTCAAGTGCATATACTAAAGTCCTAACCACTAGACCAGGTTTTATTTAGTATTATCATATCAAAGTATAATATTAATAAATGAAAATTTTTCTTATCCGGGGCATAGCCCGGGCCTAATAACTAGTTTGTACACGAAAAGTTGCATTCATATTTAATATTTGTATTTTACAATGCAAATAGTTATTTTCAGTGCAAGTATTACAAATATTTGAAACAAATGGTAGTTTCTGTAATTCTTGTGCAAAATAAGAAACAAGCATTATAAACTGAGATGGAGGGAGGGTTTCCTTCATTTTCTTTTTAGTTGAAATTGTTTGACTTTTACACTGTTCATAAATTGTACTAAGTTTATCTTTGGTTATTTATATATTAGTCTTCTATGCACGTGATGCGTTCATCGATTGTTTGGGTCTATTCTTAATATATTTCAACAAAATATAATTATAGTAGTGTTATTTATAATTATTGTTATACAAACTACTCTAATTTATAAAAAATTTAGAAATTGAGACAAACATTTAGATGTAAAGTTTTATGGTCAAATTACATTTGTAATTTTTTTCATTAGTAACCATTGTTTTCATTATGTCAAGTTACTTTGTTAATGCTTATTTAGTTAATTATTGAAAATTTTGACCCATCTTTAAATTAGGAAAGGATATAATTGTACAAAATCTGAATATCCAATTAAGTATATATATTCAGCTAAGGATAAAATTACGGTTTTTTCACCAAATACCCCTGACAAAAACTTTATTCACCAAATACCCAACTTTTTTCAAAATTCACCAGATACCCCTAACTTTTAAAAAAATTCACTAGATACCCCAATTTTTTAAAAAAATGACAAATAATGCCCTTAATGACTAACGGCGTTTAACTCCGTTAGTCATTAGTGTTAAAAAACCCTAAAAAACTCTAATTAACCTAAAAACCCCTAAATAATCTAACTAATCTAGCTAACCCCTTCTCTCTCTCCCTAACCCACCACCCCCCAACAACCCCAGCCCCACCACCCAGCCCCCTCTCCCTTTCCCCGCCGGTCACGCCGCCTCCCTCACCGGCAACCCCGCCAGTCGCGAAGCCCCCCTCCCTTCCCTTTGCCTCGTTCGCGCCTCCCCTCCCCCTCCTTCCTTCCTTCGCGCTCCTCTTTCCGGCAGCCCCCTCCCCCTCCCTCACTCTCGTCGCAGCAGAAACAACAGCAGCAGCGGCAGGGCCGGCGAGAGTGAGGAAGGGGGAGGGGAGGCGCGACGAGAGTGAGGGAGGGGAAGGGAGGCGCGACGAGAGTGAGGGAGGGGGCTACCGGAAAGAGGAGGCGGGATGGAAGGTGGAGGGGAGGCGCGACGAGAATGAGGGAGGGGGAGGGGGCTGCTGGAAAGGCGGCGCAACTGGCGGGGTTGCCGGCAAGGGAGAGGGGTTGCCGGCGAGGGGGAGGGGAGGGGGAGGGGGTGGGACTGGGGTTGGGTGGTGGGTCTAGGGTTTGGAGGTTGGGGGTTGGGGTTGGGGTTGGGTTAGGGAGAGTTAATTAGGTTAAGTAGGGCTAATTAGGTTGACTTAGGACTAATTAAGTTGACTTATGACAAACTTGTAAATACAGGCTAACGGAGCACTAACGTCCGTTAATAATAAGGGTATCTGGTGAATTTTTTTAAAAGTTAGGGGTATCTGGTGAATTTTTTTAAAAGTTAGGGGTATCTGGTGAATTTTGAAAAAAGTTGGGATATTTGGTGAATAAATTTTTTTTTCAGGGGTATTTGGTGAAAAAACCGTAAAAAATACATTTCATTGGGGGACACCATAGCTCCCCCTTCGCTTATATAACAGAGATAAGGAAAAATATATTCATGTTAAAACTTATGTGATTCATCTCAACATATATTTTGAAAACTAATTCTATTTTTGATAATTTTTAATTATTAATAGTAATTATTATATATTTATGATTCAAGTTATATATTGACAAGCGTGAAAATTAAATTGATACAAGTAAAAAGAAGTGGAGGAAGTATTGGATTAAAAACCAATTCTAACTTTGTATTGTTAGCAGCTGCGGATGATACCAGAAATTTGAGTTGATTTCGGCAAGCTTGACGTAAACCTCTATATTCAACAGAAAACCAATTCTAACTCAGAGAGCGTGATTGAATGGGTACAAACATCATGAAGCAAGATTTGCACGTAATAGTCCCACTTATGACGCCAACGGATCGGACTATCACCCTTTACTTATTTTTTGTACACATTGGCCTCCACAGTCCACATGGTTCGAGAAGCGAGAGTGACTGTAGGTAGAGCTGGATTGTAAACTTGGGTTGGATTTATGTTCGTTATAAATTCTTCATTCTATAGCTAATTACTCCTTCTGTTTCTTAGTTTTTTTTTTTTTATCGGTCCTTTTATTTCAAAATATAAGACATTCATGCTTTACGAAAATTTATCTTGATCACAAATATCTTTCATAATATGGTAAACAAAAATTATAAAAATTATACCGTTGGATTCGTCTTGAAAAATACTATAATAACATTATTTTTTTTAAAATAAATTATCAACATAAATTGAGAACAATTAACGTTCAAAGTTCGACCTCGAACATCGTGCGTGTCTTATATTTTAAAACAGAGGGAGTAATTTTAGTAAACGAGCTAGAGAACTCAATCCTAATATAATTTATCGATTAAATAAGTTACACGTGTAAATTTGCAACCCATCTAACATAATTATGGTCCATCATTCGAACTTTTAATTAGTATTTGGACCCGAACGTTGCTCCGGTAGCATTTTTCTCCAACTTGTTATGCATTTTTTTCATTTGCATTGAAATATAATAAAGAAAATGCAACATTTAAAAGGTACAAATATAACAATGAGAACATCTAAAGCATGATTAAAAGTTGGTTGAGATGAATATTATGTTATGTATAATAGCAAAATGTCATGGGTTCAAATCTTGTTGCAAGACAATTTACTTTTGTTAGTTGCCATGGAGTAAGAGAGACGTCATGTGGCGTGTATACATTGTCAAACATGTCTTTTAATATATTAGTATTTTTTTTATTGGGTTAGTTTTAACTTTTTTTTAAATGCCATTAGTTTTTAACTTATTGAAATGTAGGTAAAATACATGAGTTAAAAAAATACATCTTTTCGATTATAATAAAGTCGAATGAGTTTATATAAATACATAACCCCCTTCGTTCCATAATTCATGTCACGTACATTTGTTATTGCATAATTTCCAATGCATGTCTTTAACCATTAATTATATTACCATTAATCTTGTTGCAAGCCAATTTATTTTTGTTAGTTTACATGGAGTAAGAGAGGCGTCATGTTGCGTGTATCATTGTCATACATGCCTTTTAATATATTAGTATATATTTTTTTAATTAAGTTAGTTTTAACTTTTTTATTTTTTGAATGGCATTGGTTTTTAACTTTTTGAAATGTTGGTAAAATACACGAGTTAAACAAATTCATCTTTTCGATTATAATAAAGTCGAATGAGTTTATATAAATACATAAACCCCCCCCCCCCTTTCTATAATTCAAGTCACGTACATTTGTTATTGCAAAATTTCCAATGCGTTTCTTTAACCATTAATCATTCATACTACATATATTAAAAAAATATAATTTTGATATATATTTCGAGAATTTATACTAATATATTAAAAGACCTCCGTAAACAAGAAACTGTGCCACGTGGCGCTCTCCCTAAGGGAGTTTTACTCCATGTAATCCACAACAATAAAAAGATTAGAAATTGCATAGTATAAGGTTTGATCCCGAGACCTCAAGAACATATATTAAAGTCTTAACCACTAGACAAAATAACATTTAGTGTTATCATCTTAAATTATAATATTAATAAATGAAAATTTTTCTTACTCGGAGCGTAGCCTGGGCTTAATAACTAGTTCACATTTAAAATGTGTCTAAGAATTTTGCTACTATAGTACGTATTATTATCGCATTTATTTCCTCCGTTTTCTATTTATTTTAATTTAACACTTGTTATTTTCTTGTGGTTCAAATTAATTGCAACATTACCTATTGTATATATATTATTCTTTCTTTCTCTTTTCTTCACTTAGAACCCCTTTTCATATTTTGGATCTTATCTTAGGTATGGTCTCTACACTCCATATTCCAACTAAATCGGATTAGAGGAAGTACTAAAAAATTATATTAACTTCATTTTATCATTCTATAGAAATTACCAGATTTCATCAAAATTTACAAAATTTGATCATGAAAAGAGGAAGAAAATTATGAAATGCAAAAAGCAGAGATGTTTGGTCAAAAATACACAATCATATTCGCCTTCAAAAATTATTAAAAGAGACGGTCTAATTTTAATATAAAAGTAAACCTAATTACTAAATGGATTAAACTAGTCACTGAAAGAAATTAAGCTAGTTACTATTAGACTAATTATATATCTTTTTAATATATTGGGCTTACCATTGCCTGATTTTAATTTAAAAATAGGCGGTCTCTTACAAGACAAACTCGTTTGCCTTTTGTTACTTCCATTGTTCCATATATATATACTTTTAAGCTGTTACATTTTGAAATAATAATCCCTTAGTTTTTAGAGGTTTATACTTTAATTTTCTTCCTAGATTGGTAAAAACTAAAAACGTTTAGAAAGGGATCCACCGTACCGTGCATGATACTAAGACAGAGACGAGACTTTTGACATATAAGAGTAAACAACAATCCAAGTCCATGCACCGACCCGCTGCTGTTGACGTTGATTCATTCTCATTCTTTAAATCTTAGCTGGGTCTTCATTAATATTAATCAAAATATACGACTCACTCAAAAATAAAACCCATAACCAAATCAACGGCTCTTTTGACCCTCTTTCTCTCTCACACAGTTTTGCTTACCGTTTCAAACTTTCAACGGTCAAACTTCAAATCTTCTCCTCCTTTGTTTGAACTTGGAACGTTTTTACACAATTATTATTATACCTTTTATTTTTTGGGGGGTTTACAGTACAACATACATAAGAGTCTTTGGTCGTTACTCTTTTTTTTTAAGTATATATTTCAACAAAAGTTTTGAACTTTTGTACCGCGTAACTTAACATAAACCTACCCATATATAAATACTCTCCAAAGTCCCAAACTCCCAACAACACACAACATTCATTCAAAACATATCTCATCTCATAATCACCCAATATTAAACGTACCTATACACAACTTTAATATACATAAGCATATATACACAAATTTGTTTGCTTAATTTCTCTCTATATCCCTCAAATTTGATCATATAATATCGTATTTAATTTGTACCTACAATATGATTTCTTCATGGAGAAGGAAGAGAGCTAGCCGAGGGGCGGGCGGAGATGGTGGGAACAAGCGGAAATTATCGGAGCTAATAGTTCCGAACCATTTCCGGTGTCCGATATCATTAGAATTGATGAAAGATCCGGTGACTTTATCAACAGGTATTACATATGATCGTGAAACCATAGAAAAATGGATTGAGGCAGGTAACGTAACATGTCCCATGACTAACCAAGTCTTAAAGTCACTTGAGCCTATTCCAAACCACACCATCCGCCGTATGATCCAAGATTGGTGCGTTGATAACCGATCCCACGGCGTAGAACGCATCCCTACGCCTCGGATTCCAATCAACTCCGACGAGGTCGGGACTCTACTAGAGAGGCTCTCGATGGTGCGGTCCCCAAACGAGTGTCGGGACCTAGTAGCAAAGGTAAGTGAAGCAATGAAGGAGAGTGAAAGGAATAGGAGGTGCATTATAGGGAACGGAGCAGGTAATACATTGTCCTTAGTGTTCCAATCTTTCTCGGACAGCGAGGGTGAAACCGTCATTTCACTATTAGAGGACATTATGAGTCTTCTTACTTCTGTGACCCCTTTAGAACAACAAGCCCAAGAAAATCTTAAGTCACCCAAGTCCTTAGAACGTTTGGTGTGGTTTCTCATAAAAGGAGGTTTATCCGGGAGAAGAAATGCTGTTATGATCCTTAAAGAACTCGTTTCGAGCTCGAAAGATCAAGGAAAACTCATTGATTCATTGTTAACAATAAAAGGAGCTATGGAAGGGTTAGTTAAGCTAATCAAAGAGCCAATTTGCCCAGCTTCAACAAAAGCCTCATTAATAGTAATATATCATATGATCACATCAACTCATAATTCCTTGAGTAAGAGCATCGTCATAGGAAAGTTTATAGACATGAGTTTAGTCTCATTAGTCTTAGACATCCTAGTAGATGCTGAGAAGAGCATTTGTGAGAAGGCACTCGGAGTCCTCGACGGGCTTTGTCAAAGCGACAAAGGCCGAGATGCAGCCTACAACCAAGCGCTTGCGGTGCCAGTGGTGGTTAAGAAGATACTTAGAGTGTCGGACTTAGCGACCGAGTTCTCGGTCTCCATATTATGGAGGCTGTGTCAGAATGAGGACCGAGAAGATGGTGGTGTGTTAGTTGAAGCGCTTCAAGTTGGAGCGTTTCAGAAGTTGTTGCTTGTTTTACAGGTGGGTTGGAATATTAATGACAGGATTAAGGAGAAGGTTACCAAGATATTGAAGCTATTGAATCTTTACAGAGGTAAGGTTGAGTGCATAGAATCCATGGATTTTAAGGATCTAAAGAGGCCATTTTAGATTATACTTTAGCACATTTTTTGCAGCTGATAGAGGGAAATTTAGTCTCTAATTTTGCTGTATAGCACATTAAAATTAGTGATTTTAGATGCATCTTGTAAGAGCCAATGTACAAATTACAATAGTGAGATACTATACTAAATATACATATACACCATTCTTTGTCAATAAATGAACTTTTTTACTCTTTGATTACATTACAATTAAGGTTTTTTGGAAAGGACTAATTAAAATAGAGTTTTTGTTTACTTAGAATTTTTATTAGAGGGAATGATCAATTAAAATACTTACGCTGGCAACTTAACACCACATTACGATTTTCCAGCCAAATTGTCAACTTTCCAACGTTGACTTATTTTTCCGTCTCAAACATCGATTTTTATTGTTTCTCCTCCTCCACCACCCCTACGCCCTACCCACCGGAATCCTCCTCCCGCACCCCTATTTCCACCCATCGGAATCATCCTCCCCCACCCCTACGCCTACCCACCAGAAACCCCACCAGAATCCTCCTCCCCCACCCCCTTGCCCTATGCCCTATCCACCGAAAGCCCTACCGGAATTCTCCTCCCCTACACCCTGCGATAGGTGAACCACGAGAGTAGGGACCCATGAGGAGAGAGAGGGGGGAAACAAGCGCAAAAGGGGTTGGAGGATTTGGGATTGGGAGTTGAAGAAGAAGGATGAAGCTAGGAAAAGGGAGTGAGTGGATTTCGGGGTAGGGGACTAGGGGGTTTCCGGTGGGTAGGGCGGGTGGGGGAGGAGGAGAGACAAAAAAAAAACTGTGGTTTTGGAAGGAAAGAAATTGACGACGCCATAAAGTTGACAATTTGACCAGAAATTGTAATGTGGTTTAATTGGTCATGTCCTCCAAAAAAAATTTTAGTGATGTTACTCACAAAAATCCTATTTTAATTGGTTTTTCCCCCAAAAAAAATCGTTATAATTAATATGCATCCATTCTCAAATTGAACTCTAGTAAATTCATTACTATTAACGCCATGTATTGTTGCCTACCAAATGAGATATAAGAAGTTTCAATATTCAAACCCACTACCGAGTTTGATTATTGAAATAGTAGTACTACCACAAGCTATAGCTCATTCTCACTGAATTATTTGTACAGAACCACTATGTCAAATAAACTCGGTACGGGTTCAAAATTTATTTTCTTTATTTGTCAATAACACATGGCAGTTTATAAGCAATGAATTTTGTAAGAAATTTTTCATTTTAATATCTATGATAATACATGTCTCGTCCTCAAAACTTTCTTCTTCTTAATACAATTGTATTACCGTCAATTACAACCTTGAATTTTTAGCGTATCCGTTTCACTAACCCAACATTCAAATGAATTTTCTTAAAACCTATCAATAAACTAGACCTATCCTGTTTGATTAGTAAAGGAACAATAACAATTTTCTGACTGAACAAGAAACCGACATTGCCCTTTATGCTTTTAATAACTCGTATACATTAAACTAATTAAAAACGAAAGTTTATCCATTTGTAGATGAAGCTCAAATAGCATAAATAGTCTAGAGGGAAGTCCATATCTATCTATCTAGATTCCAAGCAATATCTCTAAATTATTAAATTTTTAAAAATAAAAGACCATAACATAGCTGTAAATTAGAAATTGATTTTCTATGTTTCTCTTAAAATAGTCGAAAATATTTGATTAGAAGAAACAAAATTGAGACAGGTTGGCAAAATTCGTTGATCTAATTTTCGTCTTTTGTTTTTTGAATTAAGCTGATTTGATTTTCTAGAAACATAAAAAAAAAAAAAACACAAAATCACTCAGAATTTGTTGATTGAGGATTTTGGGACCCCAGCTAATTCATCAGCAAGTCAAACACATGCCTAAGACCTAATTCAGGACATAAAGAATGAATAACAAGGATAGTTAAGCAGGTAGGTCTAGAATATGAGGGATAATATAAGCCGCGAATATTGACTAATATTATTTAAGTCGTATGCTCAACGTTGGCAAACTAAAAAATCCGATTGGTATTTTTGAAACAAAAATCCTAGCCTATGTTGACAATTGCTTTTGGATTTATACACATGAGGTGCCTGATTTCATCAACTACCTATAATATATAGCAAAGTATGCTTCGGTGACGCAACCAGCAACCACAATTCTTCATCTTATGTACCATAATATGTATTTTTATGGAAGTCATTTATATAACTAAAATACGATCGATAGTGATATTCAATGAAAAACTTGTTTGTTGGCTGGAGACAAATTAAATTGGATATAATGAATTAGGATTACCATACATTAACTACTAACAATTGATTAGAACATTTTCCTTGTATATTTGGATTCTGGAATGGTTCCCTCTAGACTTGTCCAATTGGTTAGTTGTGTCTATCTCAAGTCATGTTGATTTTGCTTTAACATGGGTCGCTTTTGGATCAAAATTTATTTGAATTTTTTATATATATTTATACATATGTTTATGACGTTATTTGAAAAAAAATTTAATAAATATTGGCCCTGTTTGGTGATTAGAGTTTAGAGTTTAGAGGTTGTGGTTAGATGATTACTCCCTCCGTCCCATAATATAGTGCTTGTTTCTTTTTTCACGGTCTCCAAAACGTAACTTTGACCTTTAATATCTTCAATTCCTTATTGATAAAAAATATAAAAAGTTGATATTATGAAACTACACATTGAAACGTATCTAACAAGATCCTACATGAATATGTTTTTTTATATATACAAATGAGAATATTCGGTCAAAGATTTTAAAGTTTGACCACCAAAAATGAAATAGGCACTATATTATGGGACGGAGGGAGTACTTTTTTGTTCAGAGGATTTGACTGCTGATTTAAATAATTGTTGCGTAAAGGTGTTTGGTAACACTTAGCTGATTGTTTAGAGTTTTGTACTTTTTAGAGCATGTAAAATGACATTTATGGACATATGTTTTTTTAAAAAACAAATTTTAGTATTAATTATATGGACAAAATAGTCATTTGTTTTTTCTCTCTCCAAAACTCTCATGAAAAAGCTCCTCTACCCAGCTTTTTCAAAAGAGAGTTTTGATCAGAGTTTTCGGTACAAAACTCTCTTTAATCCTCTCTCTCACCAAACACCCAAGTTAGAGTTTTTACTGGTCAAAACTCTAAACTCTCTTCAAACCTCTAAATTCTCTCTAAGAACTTAAAATTTCAAGTGATTTCAAATAAAGTTTCAGCTCCAAAAATTTTCATGAATCAATTCCTACATATCAAGAGATTACTTTAATTTACAATTATTACGATGAAAGTTTTCTTGACCAAAAATTGATAGACACATGTACTATTTTTGAAATGTCTAAGCAAATATTTTCTTTTCTCATTGGTTATTCCATACTATTGAAAAAAAAATGAAAAATAATCCAACTACTTATAGAGGATCTTTAATTCGGAACCAAGGGAGAATTTGACTTAGTCCACTTTGATTTACAATCAAAGAACTGTGGATCTTCTATTCTTCCAGTTCAATGAAAATGGATGTTAATGATGCCTGAAGGCTGAATACATACACGCATCAAAACAATAACTCTCCAAAATTTATAAATGATATAGGCAAGTTCCAAAAGATTATGTGAAGGATGGAAAACTAAAAATACCAAAAAATACAGAACAAAATTTTTTAACTGACAGAAGGGAAAATCAAAAGATTAAACAGCGGGTGACAGTAATCTGGATTTCAACCTTTTTATTTCTTTTTTTCCAAATATGCTATAGGAAGATATCAGAGCTTTATCCCTCTCAGCACCAGTATCCATAACAAAATACGAGAAGGCTTAGCTTTGGGCGTCCAAGGAACAATCATGCATACGTCTTGACAGCCTCTCCTCACTAAATATATTCGACTTGCAATTTCTGGTGCTGAGGAGTGAGGAACTGAGGATTGCTGAAAGATTCCAGGATTCAGTGAGAAGTTGGCTCCTTTTTCTACAATACATAGAATGATTATTCAGGGAAGAACTCCAATATTCAGAGAGAAAATGACAGAAAGACATGATACCAAAGTATAAGAACCTATGTAGCATGGGTACTTCTTCTAGGTCACGTATTCGTACCCGCACCCGAACCCGATACGATACGTATCCTGTATGGGTACGCGTACCCTTTCCTAAAATTTCAAAATCTTGTCGTTTTCTGTCCCCGTACCCAAATCCGCACCCGTACCCGTACCCGTCTATGTGCAACCTAGATAAGAACTACAACAACGAAGACTGAGAGAAATAACAATGCCAATTTATTTCTTCTTGTACCCATGTACCGTAAAGTGTAAACATCGTAAAACAGTACCAAATTTCGTCCAAACAAAGCTCAATTATTTGCAAGACCTTATTTACAAGTGAATCTTCAATAAATTTTAGAAGTATGTTTACACTACATAAGAATACTATGACAGATGAGAGATTCCCATCAAAATGATCTAAAATCCAAAGAGAGCAAATTCTTAAGCAGAATAGAGATGATTTTACGCCTCAGCCTTTATGCATGTGATGATTAGTCATTGGTGGATCAGATAGAATCATGAGACTTCAGAGTTAGCAATTTTGCTTTTGAAAAAAAACATGTCCCAGTAATATGCAAGTTAGTTACTTTCTTCAGCCAAAAAGGTATCATGTTTAAGGTCAAAAAATAACCAGGGCACACAGAAATGGAAATTAAGGATGAAGAACAAAGATATGATTGTCCGAAAGCCACCAATGCTGACCAGATTGATATATTCTGATCTGGGTCGGCAACAACAAAAGTAGAATTGGGTTACTTCCCAGTGAAGTCCAGATTTTCTCACCCGTATTTGTCACAAATTTTGTAAGGTGTGAACAGACAAGCAAACAAGCACAATACTCCATGTCTTATTTCATGCACCTCTAACTTTTAAGCTGTTCTCTTCAGGTTGTGTGATATCCCCGTACGACCATAATTAACAGAAGTCACAAATGCAGGAGAAGCAAACATTAGCTAAATTTGAAGGAGAACAATGATTTCAGAGGACTGAGACTATGAGAGCATATTTATCCTAAATTTTGCCATCCGTTGCAAAATAAGATTTCAGGATATATGATACAGCAAATATGCTTGGGATGGCCCAACAGACATGAAAAGTTGTAAACTCGTAGCAAGGTCTGTTATTTTTTCACATCACAAACGGATCCCATCATCATTTGAGAGTGTGTAAAAATTGAAGGAAATTGAGATATGTATCAAATGGTATCTAAAGCATAAAAGCAAAAGGAGAAGATTAAACTTCGTGGAAAGTCTTGATGCTGCATAGATACAGCTTCGTGCAATGCACTATGAATTTCACTACACCATAGTAGTTCTCTTTTGGAAAAAGCACCTATATCTAAAAATCTGCACTGGACATGGAGCATGCTAAATAGAAACATTAATTATAATGTAATTAATGAAACTTCGAGAAAAATATATTTTGTGGTGATATACATTTGGAAGTAATGGAGGAGGGAAAAGACGGAACATCAATGCAACAAGACAATATTCCACTTAGGAGCAAAAAGATGAAGGAAAAGTCATCATTCAAAAACCATGATTCAGTTTTGTACTTGTGTAGCAATACTAGGAAATATATGGTAACTCATACATGTGCAAAGCTCAAATTTAATGTCATCCAAGCACATTCACAAATGAATAAAATCTGTTCACAAGTACTTGTATGCATTTACAGTTGTTTAAAACTAGTAAAAGAAAGTATCACATTGGTAACCTGGACATTTCTTCGACATAGAGTTTTATACAACTGATGTGACTGCCGAACATCCCCTCCCTCCAACATCTTAATTGTTCCCCCAAATCAAGTAACAGAGCACCTACAGCAAAATTACTATCACCACCCTTTCTGTTTTAAGGAAGATCATAAAAGATATATTTTATCATGTAACTACTATTTGTATCCTATTAACAATAAACATATAAAAGAATAAAGTTTATGCTATGACGATGACAATGAATTAAAGAAACTATTTTAACTGATGCAAGGGTAATACCTCTAGCAGACTTCATTTTCTGGACCAATGAGCTTTTACTCTAAGATTACAAACATCAACTGTGATCTTCATACTCCATACATCATATTCCAATATTCTCCATATTCGCTGAAAAAGATAAGGTAAAACACCCAAATTGGAGTAATTAATAAGACCCTTCTGTTTCCTAAATATAGCAACAGTTGAACTTTTTTGCAATTTTCACAAACTTCACTTTGACCATAATTTTGATGAGAATCAAGTACTTCCTCCGTTTCAAAATAGATGGGACATTGTCTATTTTGGGGTGTTTCAAAATAGATGATACATTGTTATTTTTTTCCTTATTTAGTAACTTTTGCCTTACAATTTTACCATTTTACCCTTACTAACTTGTGTTATGTACATTAATCTACCTCTAATAATCTGATTAATCCTAACCTAAAACTAACAATTCCCACCATTTTTTATGACCCACCCACCCCTTTCTCTTAGCCACCACCCATCTCTCTCTCCTCAACTCAACCCACCCCTTTCTCTTAGCCACCACCCATCTCTCTCTCTCCTCAACTCAACCCACCCCTCTCTCTTAGCCACCACCCTTCTCTCTCCTCTCTGAGACCACCACCGTCACTACTAACCCGACACTACCACCAACTCGACACCAGATGCGACCCAACGCCACCACTACCACCTCGACCTTGCCACCGCCTTCTTTCCCTTTCTTCCCCTCCTTCTCCTTCATCTCCCTCCCAAACACATTCGCCGGCAAATTCTCAACAGATTCTGCCCGACAATGTTAGGGTTAGGGTTTCCGACATTTCGCTGAAAAGTAGGAGGAGATTCCGGCGTAGAAACCGACGATCGACGGCGAAACTCCGATAAATTCTTCCGGATTTTATCTAATTACCCGAGTTTCGAGGGAGTAGAAGAACCTTGTGGAGTGAAAACGTTGTTGAAATTCGGCGATTGTTGTTGTTTTAACTCGGATTTGTTTTCGGTAAAGTAAGATGAGAAAGGGTATTGTTTTTCGCCATTGTTGTTGTTGTTGTTGTTGTTGTTGTTGTTAGAAGAAGAAGAGGAAAAGAGGAGAGAGAAAGTGATGTTGGAGGAGGTTGTTTTTGAGTTTTTCGGGTGGTGATGGTTGTTTTTGAGTGGTGGTGGTTGTTTTTGAGTTTTTCGGGTGGTGGTTGTTTTTAAGTTTTTCGGTAGTGATGTGGTGACCGGTGGTGGAGGTGTTGTGGTGGATGGCCGGTGGGCGAGTTTGGGGGAGGGTGGTTTTCCGGTGGGCAGGTAGGGAGGGTGGTTTCCGGTGGGCAGGTTTGGGGGAGAGGTTTCTCCCTCCTTTTCACATGGGACCACTAGAATTAATTATACTACCTAAACATACTTATGAAATTTTGTCTAGGAGTCCGTTTTAATCACAATGTCCCATCTATTTTGAAACGGAGGAAGTATATAAAAGTAAATGTTAATAAATTTTCCTCGATGTATATTTACAAAATATAACTTTTTACAATTTTTACAAATAAGGAATTATAGATATTAATGATCAAAGTTGAGCGTTGACAAGGGTGCAAGACAAACTTTGCAATTTATAGAATATAGAAGAAGTATAAATTTAATATTAGCAAGTGAAAACAACCTCCGATGAGCCTGTGAATATCTTCTGTAACTGAACATGAACTCAAAGTGTCAACTATGCCTTTTGCTGCCAATATGGAGTTGTGAGAAAACAAGGAGGAAGATATATGAAGGGAATGGCCAAATGGGGATGATGATTCTTCCTATAGCATCCTCCATTATGGCGAAACATATGGTACTCCAAGAAACAACCTTTCAGGACTCGAGATCTTCAGAAAAGATATTAGGGGTTATTGGATGATTCAGCCTTAGGCCTTTCTGTATCACCTCATTGTAAAGATGATAAGCCCTTCCTTTATTGCCATTTTCAAGGTGAGCAGATATCAGTAACTCATAAATGCATAAAGTTGGGTCCAATGATTGTCTGTTCATGATTGCCAGATATTTATCTGCTTCTTCCAGTTTCTTACATTCACATAAACTCCTGATCATTGATGTAAAAATTGGTAGTCCAGGAGATGGTAGCCTGAATTCAATTTCATAGTATAATTTCAGAACCTCCTGAATATTTCCCTCTCTTCCATATCCATCAATCAAATGAAGATATGTAGCTTTATCAGGCTTATATCCTTTCTCCATCAAAATAGTTAGCATCTCATTGGCCTTCTCCATTTTGCCTGATTGACATAGCTTTCCTACCATCTCATTAAAAGCTGAAGTGCTCGGGAGCAGACCTTTTCCGCTCATTTCTTCACAAAGTCGAAAAGTGTCCACCAAGGCCCCTACTTTAGAACAACCCATTATCAGAGAATTATAAGTATCGTCATATGGCTTTAGATCCAGGTTTACCATTTCATCCATCAAGTTAAGAGCCTCTTCAACCATCCCCTGCTCACAATAGCCTTTTATGAACATAGTATACACAAAAGAGTTGGGAAGAAAACCACTACTCAACATTTGTCTGTACAATTCTTGTGCAGAGTTTAGTTCTCCACTTCTTAGTCTAGCATAAACAACCAATGAGTAAGAAACAGTATCAAGAATCAGGTTTTTCTGTAACATCCTCTTCAACAGAACAAGTCCTTCCTCAATGCTTCCCTTCTCTAACATCTTAACAACCAAACTAGTGTTTACAATGACTAATGGAGAGCATCCCTTGCCATGAATTCTATGAATTGTGTCCACAAATTTTTGCAGCTCACCTCTCTTACACAATGCATTAGTCATTATTCTGACTGTCACATTATTTGGGTACATTCTCTTCTGAATCATATGGCCATAGACCTCCCATATCAGATTGTTGCTATTTGGTGATTTCTGTATGACATGAAGCAAATTGTTGAAGGTTACGAGACTCAACGCAAATCCATGCTTATCCAAGTAACAACAAACATCAAAGGCAGCCCCATACATCCTCAACTTGCTATAAGCTTGCACTAACAAGTCAAACACAAATGCACATGAGTTGGTTTTCTGGTAAGTATTCAGTAGCATATCAACAACTGAATATCTCATAGAACAATCAACCACATTCTCACCATCTCTCATCAAAATGGATTCTAACAAACTGCGGGCATCATTTACAAGACGTGCACGCGCTAAGATATGGATAGTGATGCAGTAATGCTTAAGTCCATGGCCAAGCTTACTGCTATGCGCAATCCAATGGAAAAAGCTCAAAGCTCGTTTTGCCTCAATGGGTTCCTTGAATTCAAGAAGTACTTTTTCAATAATAGGATCGTCCAAATTCACTGAATTATATTTTCTGCTTAAAGTGTCCCAGTTCAAACCTTTCCGGAAAGAATCACACAAAGAGCTTGCAACAGTATTTTTCGGGTCATCCATCACGAACCGATAACTGAGAAAGCGTTTGGTGGGTTTGCCAATGGAATGAAAGAAATTCATGACAATGGTAATATTGTGGCGACAACAAAAACCATCTCTACCAGTAATCATTTTGCAGCAACAATAGGTATACAACGGGGCGATGATGATTACTCCCGAAAAGATCTAAATTTCTATGAATTCCATTTCTATACTGCATTTAGATCAACCAAAATAATGCACGCAATTGGTAACCCACGATACAACGACGGATATGTACGTTTGCATGTTAAAAAAAACCGATTTGCAATTCTGAGGAGGCAGTAACCTGCATAATCTTCAGAACCAGGGGTCAAGGTCAGGGCAGGGACTAATATTGCTTCAATTACAAAATTCTTCCTGTCCATCAAAAACACAATCTTAAGATCAAGCTGATGAATTATAAAACCTGTATGATAAGCATGCATCTTAAATCAAAAGAAGAGCTTGAGTAATTAACATCGTCGCTTGAGAAGAGGACGTTAAGAATTTAAGATTCAGAAAGCACTATAAAGGTGGTCAAAGCTTCACAAGGATTAGTAGCATTCCAGCATGAAAATTTGACAATAGCTTCAAAGGCCATCTACAACCAACTTCTCTTTACGTCTTGTTGGACAGTCAACAACTCGACCATCAAACAAGCCCAGCAAGTTATTGCACTCACAAGGCAAGGTCTGGACCATTTCAGCTTCTTCCAGCAGCTACAAGCCTACAACAATATCACAGGTTTTCTCGAATTGATGTCCTAGTCATCAAACTAGTTAGAGTTTGTTGTAATAAGTTGGTAAGTTAGTGTATGATATAAGCTTGTCTGAGTAAAGACACGTAGCAGACTCAATAGTTAGAATCAACTAAACTTATTATTCTGCTATTTAATTACTAGAACCTCGCTTTCTCTTCTGTTAGTAAGATCCTGAGCTACGCAACAATGAAGGAAGCTATAAGGGTGTCTCCTTCAATTGTTAACACCTCTTTTCAACTTCTTTAAGTTCTACTCATCTAAGCATGTTGCAAAACAGTATACTATATTTGTTTCTCCCAAAGAAAAGGATATGTAGTAAAGCAGCAACAGGAAGTAACAGAAATATACTTGTAAATTTCTTTATAAAGTATTCACTCTCGTTCTAATCATCTCTTCCATGTACCAACGACAAATGATCTCATTTACCATATCCGTAATTTCTATGGATACCTTCTAGAATAAGGGCAATAACTTCTGATCATCGGACTAGTAGAAAGAAAGGATAAGTCATAAAATGCAGTTGTAAAGCACATCACAACACAAATTACTTTCTGTTGGGAGTTGATGCAAATCAGCTTGGAGACTCATGTGCCGGAGGTGCAAACAGAGGAGGCTACATATGGAGTTTGAGCTGAAACAGGGAAGCCAAGTAGGTTTCATGCCCACCGGCCACCAGGAACATGGATTTGAGCACCAATTTACTTTAGATATATAACCTTTCCCATACTCTTTTTGGGGGTTTTAGAGGGTTTTATCCTGAAATTGTTCTTAGCAATTAGCATCCCCCAAACAGGCCCGTCCCTGAGCCAGGGCAGGAGGGCCGGCCGCCCTGGGCCCGGGGATGACAGGTCATTCATCCCCGATTTCCAGCCACAACACTTGGAAAATTGATTTGGTGAAATTAAACAAGAACAAGTGAACACAGATATGCGCATCTACAAATTGTGACATAAATTTTCTTATCATTTAGTTCCATGTAACAAACATGAATTAAGAAGTTATACCAGTAATTCGAATAATAAGTTTATAACATGTAAATTATCCCTACAAACATGAAATAACATCTATGAGATAAAGAAAAAATAAGTTGAATTCATGAAACAAGCAATAACCACCGCATAAAACCAATCGCATGAATAATCACATGAAGTAGATCTTAAAAATCGCAATTCCACACGAAAATCCGCAACAAAAATCGTCTAAACAAGTAGATTAATCTAAGGAGCAAAACAAGAACCTGGAACGAGCTTCTGCAATTCGAGCTTTGGAATTTGCGTATGAGTGGTGAATTTGCGTACGAGAGGTTCCACAGGTTCTAAAGGAATTTGCTTATGAGTTGGGGCCGTCACCGTGACTCCGTGCGCGTGTTGTAATGGTAATGGTATAACTAGTTGTTAGGTCCGGGCTATGCCCCGGGTAAGGAAAATTTTCATTTATTAATATTGTACTTCAAAATAATAACACTAAATATCATTTGGTCTAGTGGTTAAGACTTTAATATATAACCTTGAGGTTATGAGATCAAACCTAGTTTTTTTATTGTATGTGGATTACGTGGAGTAAAATGCTTTAGGGAGAGCGCCACGTGGCACCGTTCCACGTTTAGGAACGCCTTTTAATATATTAGTATAGACTAGTTACTAGTTCATGGACCCGTGCAAACTGCACGGGAACTTTTTAATAAATAGTTTTTGATATGAATATGATCATTAAACAAATTATATAATCTACCGCATAAACATGATAACATCGAGATCCATTAAAATGTATCATCAGCTCAATAAAAAAATGAATAATTATTTAGTAAATAGTTTTTGGACCTGTCACGGGATTTTTTTTCCTTAGATTTATAAGATTTTAAGGATGTTTCTCCTATAAACTTGGTGTGAATATTTGTTTGTGCTTTGAATTTTCTTCAATCATATTGTGTATCTTAAAAATGTTTTGAAATTTGAAGCCACCCACTGGCCACCACCCACCAGACCACCATGTGCCAACGGGGAATTTCGGAAGGCATGATCTTTATAGAAAATTTGGGCATATTGTGCAATTAAGGGAGAAAATGCACATAAGTGACAATCTTCAATGACCTGTCAGAAAATGCACATAAGTGACAATCTTCAATGACCTGTCAGAAAAGTCTCATCACATTAATTTCGTTATATATACTTGTTTTATACTCCTTTTGTTGCATATTTATAGCTAAAGAATGTTAAAAGTTGTTTTATCTATTCCTTCCGATGCATACTCGGCCCAATTTTTGACCACCTTCTCCCTTGGCCGCAGCCTTGCCTCACCACCATGACCGACGGCAAGCCTTGTTTCCACCCTGCTCTTGCGGTTTCTAATATCAAGAATCATATCACCATTACTCTTGCAATAGAGAATGTTAAATACTATATGTGGGCGGAATTATTCAAAATTCATTCCCGTTCTCATAAAATCATCCACCGTATTATCTCCACCTAATCATGTTTGCCTCTCGAAGAAATCCCTATATGGACTTAAGCAGGCTCCCCCGAGCATGATATATATGTGTTTTGCACACTTTGTTTCCACACTTGGTTTTACTCATAGTAAGTCTGATCACTCTCTGTTCATCTATTGGCATGGTGGTGATATGAACTATCTTTTGTTATATGTTGGTGATACCATTCTCACTACGGCATTTGATGCTTTACGCAAGTCTATCATGGCCCGCCTTAGTTCAAAATTTGCTATGAAAAATCTTGGACCATTGAGGTATTTTTTGGGAATTGTTGTTGCTCGTTATGCAGGTGGCTTATTCTTATCTCAACGTAAGTATGCTCTTCAGATCATTGAGCGTGTTGGCATGTCTTCTTGTAAACTATCTCCTACTCCCGTGGATAGGAAGCCCAAGATGAGTGCTCATGCTAGCATACCTTATGAGGATCCATTTCTTTCTCGTAGCCTTATTAGGGCTCTTTAGTATCTTACTTTCACCGGGCCTATATTTCGTATGTAGTACAACATGTCTGTTTATTCATGCATGATCCATGTGAAGAGCATATGTAGGCTCTCAAGCGCATTATGCGCTATATACAGGGTACTATTGATCATGACTTGCACTTGTATCCTTCTTCCATCTCCACTATTGTTTCCTACACAGATGCAAATTGGGGTGGATGTCATGATATTCGTCGCTCTACTTTCGGCTATTTTGTCCCACACTAGTGCTGAAGCTGAGTATCGTGGGGTGGCTAATGTTGTTTCTGAATCGTGCTAGTTACGTATTTTCTTGAGCTACATTGTCTTATTCAGCTACACTGGTTTACAGTGACAATGTTAGTGTCATTTATCTCTCTGGCAATCCGGTCAATCATCAGCATAGGAAACATATTGAGCTTGTCATTCACTTTGTTCGTGAAAAGGTAGCCTGATGCTACGTACGGGTGTTACATGTTCCATCTCGTCATCAGCTTGTCGATACCTTCACAAAGGGTCTTCCTATGGTTCTTTTTGATGATTTTCTTGACTGTCCCAGTGTTCGAAAAACTCCCGCTTCGAATGTGGGGGGTGTGATAGAATATTGTTATAGAATATTCTTTGATGTACATAAGTCAAGGATTTTGTAATCCTTGATTATCTCTTGTAATTAGGATAGTTAGGAAGGTTGTTATTTGTTTCCTCCTTTGTAGCCTAACGTTGTATATCTTGTGATTATTGTGCAATGAGAAATAATAAGGAAAACTTTCAATTTTAAATGGATATTTGGTTATCTGTTTCATCCAAAATTTTAAAACGGGTGAAAACCCGTAGTAAATATATGAAAATCAGTGATAGATGGAGTTGTGACATGTGAATTACATTCGGGTGGTGCTACGTCCCAGTTGCCACCCATTCATCCACATGTTTAATATGTTCTATGTCTTTTTAGTACTAAATACTAATAAAAATTATGAAAATAGAGGCAACAAAATAATTCTAGCAACTTTTATAAATTATCTTTTAAAAAGAATTATGTTGTTGTTTTTTATGATGTTCTTTCTACGATTTAAATTATCAATGGTGAAAATAACCAACGATTACAGATAATGTAAATAGTTCGTTGAAAGATAACTTAATGGCGTGTGACAATAATTTTTCCAAAATAATAAATAATAAATTATTTTATTTTATTTTATTATAGAAAATTTAGATTTTTGATTGAATATATTTAGGCATAAAATGAGGAAAATCTAGGTTGTGAAACCGTGCAAGTTGAACAAAAAAAATTTGGTTTCTTAAATTCAAGATTTATGTTATTTTCACTAAAATGTGGTGGAACAATCTAACCTGTAAACCTATAAAAATGATGAATTAAAAGAATAATATAAAAATTAAATACATATATGTTTTAAGAAGTAAATTTTCACATTTGCTATACTTGTATAAAGAACGTACCCACGTGTACAAGTTTTATAAAACATGAGTGATCATATAGAAATTTGATCACCTATAGAAATTCAATAGTTGAATGATTATTTATCTCTTCACAGAAAAATTACTCACTCAATTCTTAAATTATGTTCTCTTTGCTTGTTTATCAAGGTCTTGGTGCACATTTTATATCATCAACTTTTTGTAATATACCTAACAAATGAATTCAGACATATCTTATACAGTATTTTTACACATACAGAGTACTAAGATAATGTTATATTAAAATTTCAAATTTTAACCATGACAAAAAGAAGTGAATGGATTTCTAAAGAAGGAAGAAATGTTTTCTACATATCCATCAACGTCATTGGCTATTGTCAACGCTTCCAAAATTTGAGAACTACATGAGAACAAATCTACCCAACTTTTAAAACTAAGAACTTTGTGGTATATGATCTTGCATCGAGAATGATCAAAGTTGACTTATGACCTGTACACTATAAATAGTAATATTGTTATTGTTATTACTTTCCTAGAATTGATATACACCAAAGTAAAAACACCTACTTTGTTTATGTATGTTATTATATTTTCTGAGCAAATTTAGATCCTTTGGAAAATAAATATACTTGAGTTATGACTATGCCAGCATTATCACATAATTACATGTGTTATCACTCAAAATCAATCTCAAAAACCCGAACATGTGCATAATGCATAGAAAGTTATATATTATTATGTTATGGTGTTGTTATTTAACAAATCCTTTATTTTCTTTCACACTCCTAATTTCACTTTCACTTTCACTTTCACTTTGCCTTTGCTTAAAGTTGTCTTTTTTGCATGGTCTTTAACAATCTCAAGATTATTATGGTGAAAAGAATAACTTTCAAAAAATATGGTACAAAGTAGTTTAAATAAGTAGCACACACCTCTAATATAATCTCGGCATATATGCATGTTTTTCCATTCATTTCAATAAGCTTTTGATCATCGGCAGTATTGATAACTATGAAAGTTGTACTCTGACCTATACTATTACAATGAGGAATATCCATTTTGAAAAGGTAAGTTTTACTTCAAAACACACTAATTTAGTCATGTAACTCATCCTTTTGACCAAGCTATTAAAAATGCAAAAAGAATATTGCAAATTGTAAGGTGAAGTCACTTATTAACTGTAGTAAAAAGAACTGATTGATAACGCAATTGCTAACATATGTTGTATCATTGTTTATTTTTCGAAAAAAGATTCAAAACACAGCCTAAAGGAATTATAAGTACTGTATGATGATGCACAAAGTAAATGTAAATCAATAGTTGCATTCGTCTGCCTCATATTTGTAGTTAAGAATTTTAATATGGCATGTATAGTAGAGATTAACTCTGGTTTTCCTAGTTAATTCCGTCCATCTTCTTTTTGCTATCATTGCATTGGCCTTTTCCCCATTTGTCTTCTCTTCTTCCCTCTCCTCAGGCCCTCACCTCAATTGAAGTAAAATCTCATTTGAAGTAAAAACTTCTCATCATCTCCCCAAAAAAATTCTCTAATATCTAACCCTCTTTTTTGTGGTGAAAATATCTATCATCTCTCCAAATATTAACCAAAATATTTCTATGACATGAAGAAAATCAGTTACTTTTCGGTTTGAATGTCTTGATAGAAATACAAAGAAAAATGAGTTATTGAGTCTTGACTATTAAGTTCATTCCAAAAGATCAAAAGGTTAGATTTGATCATAGGTTTCCAATGCATTTTAGGTTTCTGATCTAAAAACTTGTATTTCAATCACTAATCCTATTTGCATGTCTATATATCCAATGGATATTCAGTACCCAAAATTTTGATTCGCATAGGTCAGTTGATCAATGTTTTTCCTTGACTATATCGCCACAAATACCTACAAATTTGTCTAGTTTCATCATATAATAAGAATAGTTGGTCTTAATAGGAACAGAGTGGTAGCTTGTTTCGTTGCCTTTATTCTAAGCTGCATGTTGATATAAATTAAGCATATGATGAATCATGGAGTTTTTTTATGGCCTTTTCTACAAAACGGGCCTAAAAATACCTCTAGTATGTTTCTTAAGAAATTACAAATAAGACATTATATGATTGTATTTATTAATAAGAAATAAAAAAAAAACTAAATTGTAAATTTAGATTTTTAATTGATCTGAAATATCTTCAAGGCAACTACTATAAGCAAAAGAAATAAAAAATATTCAAATACATGATTATTAATTATTTAGTGACCCCGCACCCCTATTTTACTGGATCAATTCTTTCTCGCTCCTCTGACTTTCCGGCGCTGCTGCCATGTTCCGCCGGTGCTACTGTCGTTGTGTCGTCGTCGCAGCTGCTATTGTGTTGAGGTTGTTAGTTGTTGCGTTGTTGATCGTGATTCAAAGATGATTCCTTTGTTGTCTTGGTGGTTGTCTCGGTGGCTCGCTGCTCCCCCGTTGTTGATTGTGATTCAAATATTTATACTACAAAGGTATAAAGTTATTGCCCTTAAATCAGGGTTTGTATTATGGAAATAATTCATTATGCAATTAACTTGCCAACCGTTTTATAAGATACATAGAGATATATGGTGCTGAAATTAGGGAATAGTTCTTATTAGGAACAATTGATTTACAAATCAGCATAGATTATTATTTTTAAGAATGTGTGAGATATATGTCAATATTTAGTTTGCTATAACTACGGATTAGCTTGTAGAGTCAATGATTTATTTCCTTAAATTTCATTGCAATATATACAGTTGCCCTACATAATTCAATCACCACGATTTGCTATTTTGTCACTTCAATCAATGACACGTGGCAAGTAAATGAGAGGGGTTGAAAAACCTTGGAGCACTGAGAGGCTTGAGAGAATAAGAGGCTGCCACATAGGCTAAAGTTTTCTTACTTTAATATTATATATGATGATTAGGCGCTATGTGTCGGATAAGAAAAAATTTCATTTATTAATATAATACTTTATGATAATAACATTATATACAACTTAGCTTAGTGGTTAAAACTTTATTATATGCACTTGAGGTTTTGAAATCAAACCCTATAATATACATTTTCTTTCGTGTGGGCACTCTTTTGCACGCGATTATATGAAAGTGATTTTGTAGAAGTTTCTAATTTAATAATCATTAAAAGTACGGTTTTTTCACCAAATACCCCTGACAAAAAAATTTATTCAGCAAATACCCCAACTTTTTTCAAAATTCACCATATACCCCTGACTTTAAAAAAATTCACCAGATACCCCAAATCTTTAAAAAAATTACCCAAAATGCCTTTTTGACTAACGGATGTTAGTACTCTGTTAACTAATTAACCATAAAAACCCTAAATAAACCTAATTAAACCTAACAAAACCATAAACTCTCCTTAGCCCAACCCCAACCCCTCAACCTACCCCCCAAACCCTCGACTCACCTGCCCCACCACCCAACCCCAGCCCCACCCCCTCCCATCCCCCTCGTCGGCAACCCCGCATACCCCCTTTCCGGCAGCCCCCTCCCCTCGCCTCGCTTGCGCCTCCCCTCCCTTCGCCTCGCTCGCGCCTCCCCTCCCCCTCCTTCCCTCGCGCCTCCCCTTCCCCGTCCACGGACCACCGTCGCACCGCCACTGATTGCAGCGAACTCTGAATTTGCGCGAATTTCCGACCTTTCTTTCTCTTCCAATGAACCAGAAACAACAGCAGCTTCTCAAGTAAGATTGTTAACAGTGACGTGAGGCCGACGAGAGTGAGGGAGGGAGAGAGGAGGCACGAGGGAAGGAGGGGAGGGGAGGCGCGAGCGAGCGAGGCGAAGGGAGGGGAGGCGCGAGCAAGGCGAGGGAAGGGGGCTTCCGGAAAGGGGTTATGCGGGGTTGCCGGGGGAGTTGGGTGGTGGGGCTGGTGGGTCTAGGGTTTGGGGGGTAGGGTTGGGGGTTGGGGTTGGATTAGGGAGAGTTTAAGGTTTAATTAGGTTAATTAGGTTGACTTAGGGATAATTAGGTTGACTTAGAGGTAATTAAGTTGACTTATGGCAAACTTGTAAATACAGGCTAACGGAGCACTAACGTCCGTTAATAGTAAGGATATCTGGTGAATTTTGTTAAAAGTCACGGGTATATGGTGAATTTTGAAAAAAGTTAGGGTATTTGGTGAATAAATTTTTTTGTCAGGGGTATTTGGTGAAAAAACGGTTAAAAGTAATATTGTTCTATTTTTAGTTTTCAAATGGTGCAGATGTAAGATGTAATTTTAGAGCATGTACAATGTTACATGGCTCTCCAACTAGCTCTCCGTTCTCTCGCATCTTTTCTCTCTCTTCAAGCTACTCTCAAGAACTATGTCTAAAATTACCCAACAACGATAAAACTCTTTAAAGAGCTCTCCATTCAACTTTTTATTATTTTGTGGTCCCCATATCATTAAATGAGCCTCGTTTTATATTATGATTAAAGTTATATAAATGAAGTTATTCATGTAAATTAAATATAATTACAAAAAAAATTATCTTTTTCATAATTTATGTAATGTGGAATTTTAAAAAAAAATATTAATTTTGAATGCTAATATTTAATGTCATAAATTAAATAAAGATAGTAGATTTTGTTTATGAAATATGTCCAATATTAGGCTCATTTTATAAATAAAGAAAAACTATAGTTGTTAGGATAGTAATTATTACCATGTTTTTTTTATTTTTATAAGAAAATCATTAGATGGTTGTAAGAAGAAAAGAAAACTTAAGTAATTGCAATAGCATGTGGGCCCCATACATTGGACAGCTATCTCTCCTTCAACCCCCAAATGTATCTCCCCCAAGAGCCACTTTGTAAAGTGTCTCCATGGAGAGACACCCAGGACATTACCAAGAGCCCCATTGTTGGGTAAGAGGTGGCTCTCCATTTTCTCTCTCCTTGGAGAACTAGTTGGAGCACCCCATTATACATACTCTAAGATCATGTACAATGGGGCTCTCCAACTAGCTTTCCAAGGAGAGAGAAAATGGAGAGCCACCTCTTATTGAGTGTGTCTTGGGTGTCTCTCCATGAAGACACTTTGCAAAGTGGCTCTTGGGGGAGATACCATTTGGGTTGATGGAGAGATGGCTCTTCAATGTATGAGACCCACTTCTTATTGCAATTACTTAAATTCTATTTTCTTCATGCAACCATTTAATGATCTTTTTTATAAAAATTAAAAAAAAAAGATGGTAATAATTACTATGCCAACAACTATAATTTTTTTTATCTATAAAATAAGCCTAATATTGGATATTTTACTATCTTTTTCATATCCCACCCATCATTAATTCTTTTAAGTGTTTAGGAAAAAAATGAATACCAATTCAAACCCAAATTTCAGAAATACCCAAATACTCACAAGAAATCAAAGGAATCCAAATGCTACAATATTAATGTCCATACCCCTTGTCAATTATATTGATGAGAATTCGTCCTAAGGAAACTCATAATCAGCTTCAAGATGACTTGGTACAACATGTATGGAGAAAGTTTGGGCAACAAATGAATCAGTATGAATATTAGCTTTTCAGAGACAACCTTTTAAAAACTCTTTTTTGCGAAAGACAACCTTTTAAATTTTTTTGGGCAAGTTCAAACCTTAATGAATTTTTTTTTTTGTTGAAAACAACCTTAATCAGTTTTCCGACGTTGACTCACCGGATTCCGTTGTCGACCCAACTTAATGAGTCACGTGAGGTCACGTGACTTCATTAAACCCAAATCCCCCCCCCCTTTTCCCCTCATTTTCCCCTATTACTGCTCTTCCCAAAACATCCCACCTTAGATGATTCACCCCCCTGTCATAACTGCTCTTCCAACTTACCTCTCTTGTCATTACTGAACTGCAGGTGAAGGAACTTTGAATTAATGCACTCAACCACCCAAAAAGGTACAACTCACTTAATTTATGTTTTTCATACTTCTTCTTCATCTTCTCAAGTTCCTTCACCTGCAGTTCAATAATGGCGAGAGAGGGAAGTTGGAAGAGCGGTTATGGCAGGGGGGTGAATCATCTAAGGTGGGATGTTTTGGGAAGAGCAGTAATAGGGGAAAACGAGGGGAAAAAAGGGGGGGAAATTTGGGTTTAATGAAGTCACGTGACCTCACATAACTCATTAAGTTGGGTCAACACCGGAATCCGGTGAGTCAACGTCGGAAAACTGATTAAGGTTGTTTTCAACAAAAAAAAATTCATTAAGGTTTGAACATGCCCAAAAAATTTTAAAAGGTCGTCTTTCGCAAAAAAGAGTTTTAAAAGGTTGTCTCTGACAAAAAACTCTTTAAAAATTAGTTTTTTATGTTGTAGGTTAATTCTTCATTCCATGCCAAATTTATGAAATTAAATATTAGCACTCATAATTAATATTGTTTTTAAAAATTCTACATAAATTATGAAAAAGATTAATTTGTAATTATATTTAATTTACATGAAGCACTTTATTTATATAACTTTGATCATAATATGAAATGAGGTTCATTTATTGACATGGGGACCACAAAATAATGAAAAGTTGAATGGAGAGCTCTCTAAAGAGTTTTATTGTTGTTGGGTATTTTTAGACATGGCTCTTGAGAATAGGAGAGAGAGTGTTGAGAGCTAGTTGGAGAGACACCAACCATTGTACATGCTCTTATGGCTTTGTATTGTGGGGATTATTCTTTTTTTTTTTGGAAAAAACTAAGAGAATTTAATTAGTAACTTTATTTGGTTATTAGGGGTATTTTGGGTAAAAAGGGTAGACACCAAAAGGTCATGAGTTAACATATATAATAGAATACTAGGGCTCGCAAAAACTGCCCAACCCAAAACTGACCTAAAAATTCTTCGTTTGGGTTGTGATGTTCGATTGGAAAAAGAAAATGGGTCGACCCAATCTGATCTAAAAATATAATGGGTTAGGTTCAGGTTGACTTCTTCAACCAAAAAAAATCCCAAATGACCTAATTTAGAAATAACATATATTATGTTGGGTTAAGTTATAATACTATTCTTACTTATATTGGGTCAAGTTCGATTTTCGGTACTTAAGTATTTCTAAACATATAAAAGATGAAACCCTACTCACTCCACCGTTTACCACTTCTCAACTCACTTCTCATTTAATTTTTCTTACACCTCAAAACCCTAGGGTTGCAAAGTTCTGCGAAATTCTTCAAGGTGTGCGAAATTCCTCGAGTCTTCATCAACTATTCAACTTGTAACTTGTAAGTTCTTTTAGATCTTCTCTGAGTTCTCTCTAGTTATGTTTTATTTTTGTCAAGTTTCTTCTTTTTTATCCTTTTGTTGTAATATTTCGTTTTTTTGGCTATTCAACTCTTACTTGATTCTCTTTAGTTGCTGCTCCGCAAAAGCATTGAGTTCTGGATTTACAATATTTTTAAGTGTAATAGGTTTTCTAAACATTTTTTCATTTCGGGTTGTCCAATTTACAAATGAAACGCTGCCGAAATTTTTCGAAAATATTATTTCATTATTGAAGTGTTTCTTTAAAGAAGTGGAGAATCGAAGTAATGTCACTGTATAACATGTTGAATGTCGCCTTGTAGTTTCCCCAAGTGAAAAGTACGGCGGTAAAGCCTCGACTAAGCTAGGTCTTCCGCTACTAATCTTGATTAATTTAGTTAATAAGAATGCTATGAAGTCGGGGAGTTACAAAAAGAGTACATAACTACAAACTAGTGTGAACACGTCTATTGCCTTTTGAGGTACTCTATGTTAGACAACCAAGTAGGCAAAATTAAGGGGTTAATAGGTAAAAAATTACTACTCCCTCCGTCCCATAATATAGTGCTTATTTCATTTTTGGTGGTCAAATTTTAAAATCTTTGACCGAATATTCTCATTTGTATATATAAAAAAACATATTCATGTAGGATCTAGTTAGATTCGTCTCAATGTGTAGTTTCATAATATCAACTTTTTATATTTTTTATTAATAAGGAATTGAAGATATTAAAGGTCAAAGTTACGTTTTGGAGACCGTGAAAAAAGAAACAAGCACTATATTATGGGACGGAGGGAGTACTAAATAGTGTGAACACATTTATTGCAACATAATACTAATATAAAAAACTTTGTCTACCCACCGGATAGACTACCTACCATTAATAAAGACTTATTGAGGATTGTGGTAATGGAATCCAACTCAACATATTAATATTTATTTTATCCTCTATTAGTAGTGGGTTGTCTACCCGGTAGGTATATGTAGCAATGTTCCTAATGAGAAATTTAATTTATAATTATACTCCCTTCGTCCTTGAAAAGAGTGCCCATTTCTTTTGGGAAAAAGTATTAAGAGAAAATCTTGTATAATACTTTAGTTATATTAAATTATAATTAAATATAGAAGTTGGTACACCTTTTATAAATTGTTTATTAAGGAGAGATAATGTGGGCCATATGAGAAAGTGGGTGATATTATGAAAGTTGAAAGTAAATTAATATTTTAATTGGTTGACCCATACTAAATAAGGAAATGGGAAATCTATTTGGGACAAACATAAATGAAAAAATGGGCGCTCTATTTAAGGACGGAGGGAGTATTATTTATGAAAGATTAAAAATAGGAACAACATATTGACATTTTTCAATGGGGAATATAGGACCAATAAAAGAAAACAGAATAATATAGTATTGTATTGTATTATATTGTATTGTATTTTTATATTATTTTATTTTATTTTATATTATATTTTTAATAGTATTTTATATTAACATTGTTATAGCGTGAGAAAGATAATGAAAGGAGCGTAAGAGAGAGAAAGAGAGAGAGAAAAAGGGAGAAAGAGAGAGAGGAATGATTGAATGAAATCTCGTGCCTTTGCCCTTGTCACGATCCCAGCGTGTATTTTCTTTTTTTTTAAGCTTTTTTGAAAAAAAAATTGGGGATACAACTGTACTCATGTACCCAACTATGGACATTGAATCTTGGAAAGAATTAAACAAACAAACTTGCATATGCTTTTCTTGGAACTTACATTTACTCTGCGAAGTCTGAAACTAAAATTATGATAGTAAATCATATATTATCTAATACTAATTATATATGTACAATATCACATCTGTTCAGGTCTGACAAGATGGAAAAATTCTCCATATTAAGTGGGAAGAAAGAGTATGATAAAGCTTTTTTCAATTGAGAGATCAGCACCAGTACGTTTGGATTGTTATCGACATAGCTTTGCAACTGTAAATGAGTTAGGTTCTGTATAGTTGATGAATTTTGATTTGGATACTTTCCAACAGATTCAAAGATCGACATCCAAAGTTAATTTCACTCCATAAGGGAGACTGCTTACTTCGACAAGCTTAAGCTTTAACCTCTAACAATTGGGAGATGATGATACCTTCAATTTGGTACCCCATGTACCTAGCTGGATCTGTCACTGCCTTAATCTTCTCTTATACACCAAATTTCTATCTCTATCTCTCGTATTCAACTGTGTGCCCTTAGCTTCTCCCTTATCCCTACAAAATCTCATATGTAGGTTAGCCCTAATATGTAGGTTCACCCTTAAGTCTCCAAAATCTCATAAACAAGGCCGCCCCCAAACACTTGTGCGCCACAACATATCCAACATTTTTATGTCAAGGTAACACCTACCACCATAATAGAGTTTCAACTTTAGTATAAATATACTCCAATTTGTCAAAATTTGCTACAACACCCCCACCCTGCCCCCCACATTTCCCTCACTATCTTAGGATAATTTCTTCAAACTTTTTGTCCGAGGTAAAATTCCAATCAACAATACACTCAAATGTCATCTCAAAGAGGACTAAATATTACTCTTATTCAATTATGGACTTTACAACCATATATGTTTACTCATTTGGTAAAAAAAATGAACAGAATCATTGTCAATGTACCAAACTTCTAATAAAACACTCTACAAGACCGTCTATTCTTAAAATTCTAGTTACTCATAATACTTTATCCCAACATTGAATCGGATTCTTCTTAAAATGATCAAAATCACTAATCACAACAGTTCCTTTCTCCCAAAATTAGCATAAAAATTTAAACTTGAAACTCATATTAACTTGTCATCAAGACTTTTAAACTTCAAAGAACCTCAATTTAACCCTGACGCTCTATAAATTAACACACAATGACTAGTAATTGAAGTAGAAGCAATGACTCAGTATCAAATTTAGTCAGTATTAAAACATTTTAAAAAAAGAACAAAACTCATAAACAATTTACATAATTCTATTCTAAACATATTAAAGTTCATTACATCTCTCACCCAAATCACTAGTATACAATCAAAATAAAGTTGAAGAGCATAATAATAGCTTTTTTATGGAAGAACTAAAAGGAAAATACCTTCATAAATAGGTGTTGAATGAATAAAGTTTGATATAACCTCACCAACTCTCCCTTCCTTAACTTATTACAACAATTGAAGGCTAACCCACATTTTTCATCAGATCAGAGCTCGAAAAATGCAGGCAAAATTCTTTTACTGAGGAAGAAGATTGAAAAAATTCAGTGTAACTTTCTTCTGCAATGGAGATTAGAGCATCAAGAATGCCACCCCCTAGATGGGATGAATTTTTGGGAGAATTTGGCCCAACACATGATTTTTTATTTTGAAAGGTCCGACAATTAAGGGATATCATTGGGGCAGATCAGGTAGGAGAACCGCCCCATCCCCATCTGATTAGGGTGGGGAGCGGTCAGGATTGTCTCGTACAATTTAGGAGTCACATGCTAAATTAATTTATGAGACACGAAGGGTAACAAAAGACGTCGTTATACAACTATCAAAAGTTATCACCATTATCATTCAATTTCACATCATTACAATCAACATTATAAGCATTCTTATTCAAGTTCTCATTCAAATTCACATCATTGCAATTAGCATTATCATTTTCTACATTAGAATTCTGATTTTCATGAGAACTTGGGGATTGTAGTTGTAATAGGAGCACATTAACTCAGCCAATTTGGGAAAAAAACCTCAAAATCAATCAACTGGCAAAACGAATGTAAAACACCTAAAATTCTTAATTTGCAAAATTAACAACAATAAACATAAAATTCAATTAATTTGCAAAAACAACCACAAAACACCTCAAATTCAATCAATTCACAAAACAACAATAAAACACCTCTAATATATACAATAATTTACAAAAACAACAAAAAAAAAAGATAGAGAAAGGGAGGTGTAAAAAAGCACGAACCCTAGACAAATTGTGGGAGAAGTCGAGAGAGAATGTCTACCATTTAGGCATTTATCAGAAATCTCATATTCATAGTCGAGTTCACGAGTGTCAATGGAGACAACTTGAATTTTGGGAGTCTGGTGTCTGGAGAATAGGAATAGAGGAGTACTGATAAGTCATATTCTTTGTGTCTTTTTTTTGTTGCTACATTTACTTTATCACATTGACCAAGGAAAGTGTGGCGGAAGAGAGAGAAGTAAGGGAAAGGGAATGAGTTTAACTAAGGGAGTAATTTTGCATGACAAAAGAGACTTGGCCCACATATTCAAAACTGGCGGCTTTTTTTTGGGTGGGAAAAGGTGGGGACCACATGGAAACTTTAGAGGCAAACTAAAACTCGGATGCCTTTCCATTGAACAGGGGATCACACTTTTCCCTCCAAAAAATTCAGCAAACTAATATACATCATTTTACGACAAGGGTTACAATTTTACCTTCAAAAAATTTAGGCGACCGAAATTATTACAACAGGGGTTGAAATTTTCCTCCCAAAAAATTAAGTCAACCGGTTTTCATGTTTAAACAAGGGATTTAAGCTTCCTCCCCAAACCCGAAAATTTACAACACCCAAAATGACAGTGTGTATATAAGGACAATAGCAACCACAAGAGGACTCATTTCACCTTTCTTCAAGATTTCATCACCCAACTTCATTAGTTAGACAAACAAAAAAAAAGAGCCATTGCGGGGGGTAGTATCACTATCAGTTCAACATCAATGAGTGATTTAAGCTACCTTTCTTTTCTTAAATTTTATTGAAAAAGGTGTTGAAAATTTCTCAGTGACAAGCTAATTAAAGTCGTATCATCTAATAAAAAATAACCTAAAATTCTTAATTTGCAAAATTAACAACAAAATACCTCAAATTCAATCAATTTGCAAAAACACCTCAAATTCAATCAATTCCCAGAACAACAACAAAACACCTCGAATTTATACAATTCACAATAACAACAAAAAATACATTTAGGCATTTATGTGAAAATCTCATATTCATAATCGACTTCACGAGCATCAATGGAGACAACTTGGGTAGTAGAAACGAGGCAACGAGTCAGTGGCCTGCTTAGCATCGGAGACAAGTTGTTCTAAAGTTGATCATGGGTCGGGCCGAGCTAATTTCGGGTCGGACCTTAAAAAATTGATCATTGGCGAGCTAGGTCAATATTTGGGCCCAAAATTTGTGCCCAAAACCCGCTATTTTCGGGCCAAAATCGAACGAGACCAAAAATTACACTAAAAAGTCATTTTTGGCTTGCCCAAAGCCCATCCCAAAGGGAAAAAAAATCGAGTCAGGTTGACCTCGACTGCGGGCCAAAAAAAATCTACACAAAGTTCGGGTCGCGCGGGCTGATTTAATCAGCTCTAAGTTGCTCAAAGCCTTGTGTTTTGTTTTTCTCTGAGAACTTGAGAAGAATCATTAGGGTTGGCAATAGGTCAAGTTGGGTCAAGATCAGGTTGGGTTGGCGGGTTGAGAACCCCTTCACCCAACCTGACCTGTTAACTTAAACGGGTTGAGAATTACATCCCAACCCAACCTTATGATAAACTGGTCAGCCTTCACGTCGACCCGTTTAACTTTTTTTCGTGTTTTCTCCAGAAAAAAACAAAAAAAAACATAATTTATTTGCAAACAACAGTAGGAAGCAACTTAAAATTAAGTCATTACATAACCAAATGATAATATTGTTCAAAATCAACCTAATTTTTGTTCAAAATCAACCTAATTTTTGTTCAAAATCAACACGATTGTTGTTCGAAATTAACATTATTACAACTCCGTAAGCAATTCTTCTTCACAGATTTCAACAGTGTTGAAATCTTCCATGACTATAAGAGCAGCAATAAAATAAAATTAACACAATAATATGAAAACAAATAAAAATTGCATACAACAAAATAGAAAAAAACAAAAATTAGAACAAAAATGAGAACGAAAATTGGAACAAAGGATTCGAAAAAAATTAGAGCAAATATTATTAGAACAAAGATGTTGAATAAATTAACAAATAAAATAGAACAAAAACGAAGAAATGGCGAATGATAAAGTAATAAAAAGAGAGATGGATCTTACTTGAATTAACTTAAGATGTTGAATATTTGATTATGTGAAGAAGACTATGTAACACCCCGATAATTCTCTCTTTTCAGAAATACCTTTATAATATAAAACTTACAGAATTACCCAGACATTATCTCCCGTGTGATAACGTATCGGCTAATTTAGAATTTTGCAGCGGAAAGCAATTTACTAAAAACCAACTTTATTAAAACTTACCAAATAAATAACAAGTGTTTGAAACTTAACAAACCAACTTAAATAAACATCTATCTGAAATATATATGTTCCTACAAAAACGGAAATTAAACTACGCTATATATATATATATATATATATATATATATATATATATATATATATATATATATATATATATATATATATATATATATATATATATATATATATTATAGTCTCTCCACTCCAGATTCCCAATGTGATGCACATCTGCGAACCTGTAATGTCAATGCAATATCGACTCTGCTCACTAGAAGAATCATCACAGGATCAATAAGCAAAGCCATGATCACACATACAAATAAACACGTACTCAGCAAAGCTGAGTACTACATATCAAATATAAACTAGTGAGTATCCCGGGTGATGCTCCGGGTTGTTTTTTTCCTTAAATTTTTGTCTTGTAAGGAAAAAATTGACCACAATAGTCTATTATCATTACCATTAATGCGTTAAGTATCTAACTGCTTGTATAGTCTAATGAGATATAATTACAAGACCTTATTATATTTTATTTTGAAATATTAATCAATGATGTTATGTTGGATCAATGGTTAAACTATCACTTTTCCTTTCAAAGGTCACGTGTTCGATACCTTCTAACCACATAACATTATTTTTTTATTTGAGAGGTCGTTTGACATGAAAACATAGCACATGCATTAGAATCTTAGAGGAGAGTGCCACATGGCATATAGACGTTCTTATGAACGCCTTTTAATATATTAGTATAGATATTCCTAAACATGATATTAAACATTAACGTATATATATAGGAATAAATAATAAATAAACATATAACAAACTGCAGGCAACTTTTACTGACCTGAACTCAAAACATGTTTTTAATACTTAAATGGAATAGTTATTGGGACGAGTTGTCTTGCCTACTAATGTGAAATGCGGGCGCGACTCCGCATTTCAGAGTGACCTGCGATATCGAGGAACCTTTGAAATAAAAGAGGGATGATGATCAATCCATTCCTAGAAAAGCTATGGCACTCTCACCATAACCCCAACCCTTATGTCCAACTCTAGACGTGCACAAGTCTAACGTCTATAACTTATTCTCGTTACACTTTACGTTAATTACATCTTATTACTTGTGTTGACACATACAGACAAGTAACACATAATTAAAAATCAAACAGTCATAACAGAACTTCTTTTATCTTTGGATTAACAGGTGATCACAACTTACAATCCAAGACTACTTAATTCCTTTTTATTCTTTACTCACTTACTTGTTGAACCTAGCCAACAATAAACTTACCTTTATATAGGTATAACTTGTAATTTACCGAATAAGGTCCACAATCCTCATAAGATAATAAAATACTACTTCTCAAAGAATCCATGCATTGCATGATTCACTTTAACATATACTAATTCTTATATGAATTAATAAATAAACTAACTTAACATGCTTGCATCAATTATTCCATACAAACATTATAATTTGATAATCATAATCAATTCTAGATCACATGTTGCACACAGGCATATAACATGTAAAACAACTTTCAGAAATCACATATATGAACAAGGTAAGTTCCTATACATGATACTAACATTTAAATATTCCTTAGAACATGCTTCTAAACCACATAGCACGTAATAATGTACGTACCTTGTATATACTAGCCTGTAGGCCACTTTTAAATCGTTAAAAGTCTCCTAACATGTATTCTCTGCCTAGAAAACAAAGTAACTAAAATTAATAACTCAAAATAAAATTTACAGCAGCTTTAACTAAATTAAAACCCCTTAAAAACATGTTTTAAAATCGATTTTAAGTATCAAACTTAAGTTATTTTTAATTCCTACTATAGTACTACTATTCTAGCAATTAAAAATCCTTAAAAACTTCATAAATAACTCTTTTATGAAATTACAGCACTTTTTAAAATCTAATAACGCTTCTTAAAATATGTACAACGTATTTAAAATTACGTACTAAACAAATCTCATAGTTCATAATATATTTCTTTAGTTTCTAGCAAATAAAAACCCTAAAAACTCTTATTTCCATGATTAAAACTAAAAATAAACTTAATAAAACAAATCTGAAATTTCTTATAATACATAACTATAATAACCAAAAATATATATATAAAAAAAATCATTAATTTAACTCGTAACCATGATTAATAATAATAAAATAACATTAAAACCTAGTCTTTTAATGGAATCTTAGGAAGGAAGAAAGAAAACAACCGACAAACGAAGGAGGAAGGAAGGCGTCGGCACAGCAGCAAACGGCAGCAACACAGCAGCACTTTCGGATTTTTGAGAAAGGTTTGTGACGTTTCTTGTTGAACAAGAAACGTTACTTGAAGAAGAAGAAACGAGATTCAAGAGAGAGAACAAGAATGGCGCACAAAGAGGAGAGAGAAAAAGTCGAAGGAAGAAGAGAAAAAGTGAATGACGTGATTTTGAGGAAAATAATTGTGTAGGGTGAAATTATTGGGTTTTAGGATATTTATATAAAGACTTCCCTTTATGGGCTTAGGAAAAGAGGAAATGTTTAATGGAATTTGATGACTAATAAGATGGACAATTTAAAACTTTAGTCATCAACATGACTCTTTCCCTTTATATCCTTTTAGGATTTTCGATTCCATTAAACTTCTTTTTCAATATACTTTAATATTTAAATTTTTTTATTAAAACATGCTTAATTAAAATATTTTTAATTTTATTAAGCTATGAAAAATAATTTCATTTTTTTAAAATGGTCAACCCTTTTTAAATAGTCAAATCACTTTCCAAACTCATTTGGTTTAAATATAAATACTTAAATATATTTATAAAAATTCTTTAAAATTGTGGGGGATTACAGAGTAGAAGATCAGATTCAACAGAAGAGTAAAGACTCACGAGTGAAGAAAGAGAGAAGAAAGGGAGAAAACAAAACTGAAGAGACTTAGGCGGAAATGTCAAATGAGATTAGGGTTTGTCATTGTTTGTCATTTAGGTGGAAATCCCTAACCTTTTAAGTAGTGTTAGGGTTTTTAATTAATTACTTTATGGTCCAGCATATTTTTTTTGGCTGAAATCTGAATTGAGTTAGGGATTTTTTTTAGCTTGTTTTTTCATAAATGGGTTAGGTTGGTCAAAATCAGGTTGGAATTTTCAACCTGACCCAACCCATTTAATTTCATGGGTTGGGTCAGGTCGACCCATTTAATTAAATAGGCTTGAAATTTTCGAACCCACCCATTACTAATGGGTTGGGTTCGGGTGGGGTTGGCGAATCGGGTAATATTTTGCCAGCTCTAAGAATCATAGTGGGAGTATGGTGTCTGGAGAATAGGAATAGAGGAGTACTGATAAGTCATATTCTTTGTGTCTTTTTTTTGTTGCTACATTTACTTTATCAGACATACCAAGAAAAGTGTGGCGGCAGAGAGAGAAGTAAGAGAAAGGAAATGAGTTTAATTAAGGGAGTAATTTTGCATCACAAAAGAGGCTTGGCCCACATATTCAAAACTGTCAGCTTTTTTGGTGGAAAAAGGTGGGGACTACATTAAAACTTTTGAGGCAACCTAAAATTCAGTTGACTTTCCGAATTTCACTTTTCCTCCAAAAAATTCAGCAAACCAATATACATCATTTTACAACAGGGATTACAATTTTCCCTTCAAAAAAATTAGGCGATCGAAAACAACATTAGTACAACAAGGGTTGAAATTTTCCCAAAAAAAATTTAATTCAACATAATTTCATGTTTAAACAAGGGATTTAAGCTCCCCCCCCCCCCCCGCCCCCTTAAAAAAAATCTACAACACCCAAAATGACAGTGTGTATATAAGGACAATAGCAACCATAAGAGAGGACTCATTTCACCTTTTTTTCAAGATTTCATCACCCAACTTCTTTAGTTAGACAAAACAAAAATCAGCCAGTGCGGCGGCGACGGGGGAGGGGGGGGGGGGTAGTATCACTCTCAGCTCAACATCATTGAGTGATCTAAGTTACCTTTTTTTTTCTTAAATTTCATTGAAGAAGGTATTAAAAATTTCTCAACTTGAATATGTCTGGCATCCATAGCAATGATATGGCTCCCCTAGACAATTCTATTGATAAAAATTCCATACCTTCAACATCAACTGCTCAACTAATCTTATAAGTTCAGCTCGCATCTGATCTTAATGATCCAATTCCGGAAACATAAGTCTTTGATATGAATTTCCTACTACCGGAGAAATCTCGACATGAAGAAAACAATGACATATTCAAATGAAATGCAACTCAATGCAAATGAAGAATTAGTTGGTGAATGGTTAAGTGATGATGCAGATATAGGCATAACAAACATTGATGTGAATAACAAGAAAACAGCCAGAGTTGGAAGAAAGAGAATTCAATTGGATCCATCAAAATTAATAGTAGTTTCATTAAGGAAGAGGACAAGTGTAAGAGTAACATCAACAACTTTAGGCATGCACATATCAACCTTGCATAGGTTGGTTGAAAGGGGTTTAGTAAGAGAACACACAAATGCCATAAAATCCCATCTCACCCCAGCACACAAGGTTGCTAAGGTCTTTTTGTGCTTAAATTCCATCATACCAGACACAGTTCATACAATACCAAAATTCATCAATATATACAATGTAGTGCATGTTGATGAGAAATACTTTTGTATGAGCAAAATGAGTCAAAGGTACTACCTTGCCTCAGGTGAATAGAGCCACAAAGAAGATGCAAAAGTAATAGATTCATAGTCACAGTCACGTTCATGGATGCACTAGTAAGACCCATAATATTAATTGATGGGGAGGTCATTTTTTATGGGAAGATAGGCATCTTCCCTTTCATAGAAGATGTGACAGCCGAAAGATGGAGTGTAAACAAAATTTAGGCATGGTGGAAACCAAACCATTACTTAGCATCACAAAGGAGGTCATAAGAGAGAGATTGATCAAACACTCCGGCCACCAATTAGAGAAAAATGGTAAGATTCAGGATGCAAGCAAATTTGGATTATCCAAGATAACGCAAAGCCACACATGAATTCATGCTAGAGGCAACAAAGGGGGGATTTGAGATCAAATTAATTAACCAGCACAATCTCCTGATATGAATGTACGTAATCTTGGGTTTTTCAATGCAATTCAAACACTCAAAGACATAATTGCACTAAGGAGTGTTAAACACTTAGTGAAGGTAGTCAAGAGAGCATTTGATAACTATGACCCAAAGCTTTGCAATCACATTTGGTAGACTCTACAACAATATATGAAGTAGAATCTGTTTGTGAGGGAGAAGAACAACTACCATATTCTTCATATGAGCAAGCAATCATTAGAAATAAAAAGGGAATTTCCAACGGGAATTCCCAACGTCGAGTTCTTTTTTGCAGCCTTCACCATTTTTGCTTCACAATTAAACTCGCCAAAGCATCTCAAAGAGACGCTTCTTGGACTTTGGCATCAATACATCCATGGAAAAACCTAGAAAGAATAGGGGACTAAAAAACCACAAATTTGATTTTAAATAATCGCAAGAACACAAGGATTATTAATCTCAAGTTTTTTTGAGAGATAAAAGTAAGAAACCCTAGATCGGGGGATTTGAGAAAGAACAAGTGAGAGAAAGGTGAGAGTCACAGAGAATGAGTAGCGTGAGAGGGAGAAAGAGAAAAGTGAGGTGGATGAGTCATTTTAGGGTTTTGGAGGGAGTTTTAATACCGGGGGTTGGGTGAATTAAGAGGGGAGTTGGATCTTAAATGGGGTTAGATGGGGGTGTGTTGGGTATTAAATGGCCCTAATTAAGAGAGTGTGTGGAAAATGAGTGGGTCCTTTTTACTATATATAGTAAGTAACGTAAATGTATAAACTAAAAAGAGACACTCCTAAATAGTAAAATGTTACAACAAAAAAAGATGAAGGGAGTAAGTGATACTAGAGGAGACAAGGAGTCAGGCTTTTTAATGGCATTTAGCGTCGTTTTGGAAATTGGAAGGGGATGGAGTTGTTTTGTTAGACACATGCATGAAAGAAAGCAACTAAAGTAACTTTTTTTTTTTACTTTGGGCGCCCAAAATAAATTGGCCCTCTTACTTTCAAGGCCATATGGAGTTGCTCACACTGATCGATTTAAGTTTGACAGGGATGGGGATTAAAATAGTACCACAATGGGTGGTGGAGCGAGTATGGATTGTATGTTATACCCACCCCACCCTCACGTGCCCCACTTCCCCTCCATTTTATATCCTTCTATCTATTAAAAAACATATAATATATTAGAAAATATATTATAAAAAATTCATGTTATACACTTATATTATTAATAATCTTATTTCATAAAATGTAAATTGGTAATAAGGGATCTGACCCATCAGGCCATCACCTATAACATGAGGAGTTGAAGATTCAAGACCAAAATATGTCTAATATGATGACTTATCAATTTTAACATTATTTTTTACTATATTATGCTATGTAGTACACTTGACATATTCTTTGACAATTAGGACTGTTGCGGGTATGAAGTGGGTATAACACGGGTATGACGCGGGTATAAAGTGGGAATGGGTGCTCATGTGGGTGTGGAGTCTGGATGTGGTAAAATATGTGCCTGCTAGGGTGGAGATGAGTCTGGAAATTTTTTCTGCAATGGGTGGTGGGGTGAGGATGGGGAATGTAATTTTATGAGGGTGCGGGTGTGGAGGGGCCATCCTCCGCACCCATCCCACCCAATTGTCATCCCTATCAGAAACATGGACATGATAAGTCAGAGACGGATCTTGAAAACATATACTTAAGAGGCACAACCTCCACATTTAATTACTCACGACATTGAGATATACTTCATCCATTTCGTTTTAAATGCAACAATTGGAGTGGCACATACTCCTAGTTGAAATTTCTTAGGGTGTGATTAGAAAAATATGAGGGTATGTGATTAAGCTTAAGTGGAGACAAAAAGTGGGACCAAGCACCACCAGTACCATTATATATGTCCACTACCATCCGGAGCACGACCACCACCACCAGCTCCACCTAAACACCGCCACCAAAAACACCAGCCAAAAACACCCAATTCACCAGCCAAACCAAAAACACCAAAATTCACCACCCAAACCAAAAATGCCAAAATTAACCACCAAAAACACTACCACCAACATACCCACCCAAACCAAAACCACATAAATTCACCACCAGAAAATAACACCACCAACAACACGACCCAAACCAAAAAACACCAGCCAAAAACCACCAAAAACACCAACCAAAACCACTGGAATCACAACTCGCGAACACAACAACTGAGTCAACTCGCTCACCATCTCTCCTATATCAAAACCCTCGTCGAAACCCTCCACACAACTTGCAAACACAACACCCAAATATCGTTCCTCAGGCGCCGATCTCAACTCACCAAATCGCCCGAGTAAGGTTAAAAACTAGTGTGTTAAAAATCGGGGTTTTCACCGAGTTGGAGACAATTTTGATATACCCAACTCAGTTGAGTAAGGTTAGAGAAGAATGTGCGTTTGTGATTGAAGGGTTGATAAGGTTTAACAAGAGCATGAAATCTAGGCAACAAACGCAAATAGTTGGATAAAACTCCAAATCCAACGAATTCCGGCGGATGGTGATGGTGGAGACGATATCCGAAGGGTGGTTGGGACGAATTCCGGCGGTTAGTAGTGGAGATAGAAAGTGGCGGTGGGTTGGAGTGAGGAGAGATAGACTTGAGGTGGGTGGGATTGAGGAGAGACAATCTTAAGGTGGGTGATTATGGAGGTTTAGATGATGATGAAGAAAAGTGTGGTGGTGGAGGTTTAGATGATGATGAAGAAAAGTGGTGGTGAAAGTTGAGGAGATAGAAAGAGGAAGATGATTTGGATTTGTATTGATTTAATTAGTATGATAAATTTTTATTAAGGGTTTAATTAGTTTTCATTAGGGATAATTAAGTGTGGTTTAATTTTTTTAGTAAGGGTATTTTTATAAATGCACACCTAAAAAACTTACCAAAAATAGAAAGTTTGGAATTGTTGCATTTAATTTGAAATTTCCCAAAATGGAAACTGTTGCGTTTAAAACGAAACGGAGGTAGTATAAAATAAGAGTTTAATATATGCAATCTTGTGGGTTGCAAATAAGGGTTATAATTCCTCCGTATCAAATTAAATGCAACAGTTTCTCAAAATGGTTGTTTCAAATTAAATGCAACAATTTTCTTCTTTCTATTTTTGGTACAATTTTTACCCCTGAAATTACCAAAATGTCCTTATTAAAAAACTAAGACACACATTATACTACCCAAATCAAATTAATTACAAACATAATCAAAATTAATCAACCTAAACATAACCCCCCTCTCTCTCCAATACCACCTTCACTCCACCACCCACCACCATTTCTATCTCCTTATGCTCTCATCTCCATGATTCCATCCTCCTGCCGTCTCTCTCCTCCATCTTCCATCACCATTGTTCTCTCCTCCACCATCACCACTATCATCATCATCACCAATCTTGTCGGCGTCCCCCACCAGCCTAAAACCACTACCACCATCATCTCTCTTCGATATCCTACCCACCAGCCCAAAACCACCGCCGTCATTTCTCACGCTCCATAAACCACCTGCCGCCATCATTTTCCATCCACCGGTGGACCACTGCGCCACCCACCCACCACCCACCATCATCATCAGCACCTTCGTGATACTCCACCTTCGATCTCCTCCGCCACAACCCCAAAACCACCGACAACCTCCATCGATCTCCTTTCTCTCACCTCCATCTTTCATCGATCTCCTTTCTTTCACCAACGTCCTCCATCGATCTGTTTTCTCTCACCACACAACCACCCTACCACCTTCGATCTCCTTTCTCGTCGTTCTCTCACCTCCATCTTCCTTCGTCCCTTTTCTATATTCGATCTATTTCTCTCGTCTTCAAGTTGTTGTGGAGGTGGAACGGGTTTTGACGGTGGGTGGTGGTGGGGGCAGTACGAAGGTGTTTTAATGGTGGTGATGGGGGCACTAAGAAGGTGTTTTGATGGTGGAACGGATTTTGACAGTGTTTTGATGGTGGTGGGTGATGCTGGAGAAAGTAGGAAACGCCTTTGGTTGATTTTAGATTCGAATTTCGGGGGTAGAAGGAAGGTGTTTTGATGGTAGTGGTGTTTCGGTGGTGTTGGTGGTGGTGATGGCATTTCGATGGTGTTGGTGTTGGTGGTGCCTCAGTGTTGGTGGTGGTGGCGACAGTATGTGATGGTAGCATTAGATGGTGGTGGTACTTGGTTGTGGTTAATTACACTAAACACTTATCCTCACTTTTGTTAATTAACCCTTAAGAAATTTTGCCTAGGAGATCGTGTAACTTGAATTGCTGCATTTAATTTGATACGGAGGAAGTATACATTTATTCCAGAATAGCATTAATTTATGAATTCATGAAATAATCACGCGTCAATCAACGTAGTTGATGCTTATATATTGTTTAATATATTTACATTTCTATATGACTATATGAAGCATTTTTCTCTAAAAAGAAAAGAAGGGAAAAAAAGGAGAATATATTGCTTAAAACGTCAACATTGCAAGTAAAAGAGAATTTCCCAAAATAGGAAACATTGCAAGTATATATTATAAAAACAAGGGAAAGTATATTGGAATCAAAACATAAGTTTTTGCTAGTTTAAGTTATTGATTTTACAAAAGAATTTTGGAACACCTCGATCTTTATTTGGAATATTTCCCAAAATTCAAATTCACGTGGAGCCAATTGACCCCACTTCCATAGAATTATCTCCTCTTCTAAGGCTGAGTGCTGATGAAAGTTAAAAAGTGAATGAACTCACTATTTTATTGATAAGAAGCCAAATAACATATATAATAGTCAGTAATACTACTATCTCCATTTTTCAATCAGTAATGTACTACTACCTTCATTTTTCTAGTTGTACTAAATATAAACTTGTTAATAAGTTCAAGGGCACACCTCATATCATGATAATGCAACTTTACCTTGTCATTCTACGAGAAAATATTGACATTTCACAAAATTTTTGGTACCAAAGCTAAGTCAAAGTGGTACCAAAATAGAGTCATTTGTTACCAACACTATTTTGGTACTAAATGACTCTATTTTGATACTACTTTGACTTAACTTTGATACCAAATTTTTGTAAGATGCCATTTTGACATCTCACTATGAGATACCATTCCACCTTGCAAGGAGACAATGACATGATAGCTTAACTACATATGTCATATGTGCCCTTGATGGGTTTCAAGGACCTGATATAATAGACCATGATTATGTTATTGGCAAATTCTGTGGGTCTTAGTCTTGATTTTGTAGCAAATGGGCTTCAAGGCCTCGAGGGGTATGACCTACGGTGGCCTTATGAAGCATTCGTTAATTACGTAAATGCAGGTGAGCACCATGATTCATGAGGGGTTAGTAACTTGGTAATTATCAAGACATCCACGTTACCTCGCTTCATAATAGCCTAGAAGATGGTCATCTTGCTTGGTAACTATCCGATGGCTACTTACCATCATACCATGATAGCCATAGTGGACAACAGAGGATAGTATTAACCTCCATTGGTAAGTGGTAACTAGACTACTACCTAGAAGTTACTCCATGAATGATAAAGCAAGGTGCCAATAAGATTTTTTTTTTATTTTGTTCGGTAATTTACTGGCCCAAACAGACTCACCCTCATGAGTTAGGGGTAGGAAGGATCCAACCCATAAGAAAACTTTCAGAGACTGAAAAGTGGGAAGTTATACTGAGAAGCAAAAATCTACACAGATATCCCAAATAAGGAGATGATGAGAGTCGAATTCCTGAACATAAGGTTGGAAGGTGAGGTTCCAATCATTAGGTTCCTACATAATTCTCTGCCAATAAGAAGTTATGGACCTAGTGAATGGTTTTTTCCTCCTTTATCCACTTATCTCTTAAAAGGTGTAATAATTAAAAGAATAGCTAAAGAGCACGTTACTAAAATCTAGGAGCTCCTAAAATATATGATCAATTTTAGTGGAGAGCTACTAATAACTAGCAAGTTTAATTCAGTATATCTATATATTAGCTTTTGTCTTCCTTTTATTTTGCCCTAACTACAACCAATACAAAGGTACAAACAGTCCAATAAATCGGCCAAATTTGAGATATTTTTAGTTGGTTAGACTCCCTCTTTTCACTTTCATCCTTTTCCGGTCACAATATTTCACCATCTATATATCTTATATATATATATATATATATATATATATATATATATATATATATATATATATATATATATATATATATATATATATATATATATATATATATATATATATATTTAAAACCCAACAAAAACAATGTCATGGTGTCACATCTATTCTCCCTTCCCCCACATAATCAAATGAAATATTAAGAGCACCTCCAATGGCAAATTTTACCCTCCCCATATAGACTCTCTCTCCTCAAATGGGGCTCCCCATGAGTGGGGTTGGTTCCCCATTTAATGAGGATGCTCAAAGATTAGGGGAGGTGCCCAAATGAATAACTAATGAGGAGGTTACACCTGGCGGGAGAGAGAGCAAAAAAAATTGCCCAAGCTGCCAAAAAATCGGACCAGGTTAACGTTACACTGACGCGCGGCAGAGAGAGGAAAAGAAAAAGGGGACAGCTGGCCTGACGCGCGCCCAAAGGCCAACCATTTGCTGCCAAATGTCAACTTCACAATTAAAAGCAACGGTTATTTTTTAAAATAGCCGTTGCATAATTTTGCCATTTTAAATCTGCTAATTAAAAAAAAAAAAAAATTATACCAACGTTCATATTTTTTAATTGTCTATAAATAGAGACCAATTTTGCCATATTTTAGATACATTCAAATTTCTCTACCTTTTCCAATCTTTAATTTCTCTAATTTTTCTCATCTTAATTATATATTTTATTCCTCTACTCTTTAAATACTTCCAAACAAATTATCCATAATTATGAATCCTAATAATTCTAATTATGGAAATAGGCCTCAAAGAACCCAAATTATCAATTTAATCTCAACCACCCACAAAATCCAAATTTCCCACAAAATTCAACTCCCCACAAAATTCTAATTTCCAAAGTAATCCAAATTTCCAACAAAATTCAAATTCCCCACAAAATCCAAATTTCCATCAAAATTTCGAACAAAACCCAAATCGTCAAAATACTAATATTGCTTTTGATCCAAATATGCTCAATAACCCTCAAATCCAAGCCTTATTCCAAGCATTTGTACTCCAAAATCAACAACCTTCTAATTTCGAAACCTCGCCCATACTCCGGTGAATCTCTCATCTCCAATGTCTCAATATATGGATCAAAATCCTACAACTCCAGGGGGAGACGGGAGCAATAACCGAATACCGATTGGAGATTATTACCAAACTCAACAACTCGGAGACGATGATGATGCTTATGATGATGATGATGAAGATGAAGCGGACCAAGGTGGAAAAGGTAAAATAAGATACTAAAAGAAAGGTGGGGACATGATGAGGATATAGCATTGGTCTCCGGATACCTTAATTGTGGTGGTGATCCATTAGTGGGAACAGATCAGTCAAAGGCAAAGCTTTGGATAGAAATCAAGCGCATCTACGATGCTGAAGTGGTAAAAAAACCATCACTCATCCACCCAAGGACCATGAAGTCAATTAAAGCGCATGGAGAACCATCAACCGACTCGTGACTTTGTGGGTATCGCAACTCGGTGAAGCCGAGCGAATGAAATCAAGTGGAATGGCTATTACGGATGTAGAGGCCAAAGCTCATGAACTATACAAACAAAATCAAAATAATAAAGCTTTCAAATTGTACCATTGTTGGATGGGAATGAGACACCTTTCAAGATGGCAACCCGGATATGATTCAACTGTTGTGAGTCAATCAAGTTCAAAAAGGTCAAGTGATGAAGTTGTATCAGTTCGCCGGATGGTAGAAGAAGGCTAAGGCACAAAGAAAGATGAAAGGAGTAGCTACAAGTTTAGATGATTTCAACAACACTTAAGTAAAATGCAAGGTGAACGAATTACAATAAGGAAAAATATAGAAGAAATGATGGATTACCAAAAGTAGCGAGATGAAAAGAAAATGAGGTTCAAGATGTATCAATTGTTGATGACCAAACCATCTCTTGATGCGGTTGAGTTCGAATACTATGAGAAGCTGAGAGAAGAGTTTATGAAGTAGTTTAGTTATAAGGTTGTTTTATTTAGTATCCTTAATTCTTTCGTAATTCTAGTATTTACTATCCTAGTTTGTATTGTTTTAATAGTTTTTATCTATTGAGAATCTTATCTTCTGAAAAGTAAATCTTATCTATTGAGAATCTTATCTTCTGAAAAGTGGATTACAATCTTATCTTTTGAAAATCTTTTTTTTGGGATTGTGTAGTCCTTTCTTATCTTCAGAGATTGCACTCTTATCATCAAATGTCTATAAAAGATGAATTGGTTGAATGATAACATCAACCATAACACCATCCTTCTTTCTACAAAAAATATCATTCTTCTTCCTTCAAACCACTTCATTCTTCTTCTCTTCTTGCAACAAAAGGAAACATGAACTTGGATTACAATTCTTCAAGTTCAAGTGATGACCAGTTTGATGATATGGTCAATAACATGATTTTATACAACGCGTATCTTGAAGAACAAGAAGACTACGTAATTCAACAAGCTGTTCAAACAATTGTCGCTCCAATCATAGAAGCCACTCAAAGAACATCTCCCAAAAAAAAAATTATTATTCCAAGAGACCGTGCTGATGCAGATCAAAGGTTAATGAACGATTACTTTGTTGATCGTCCTCTATATACCGAAGACATGTTCCGACGCAGATTTCGTATGCGTCGTCCTCTTTTCTTTCGAATTATGAACGCACTCGCTGCGAAAGACAAATTTTTTCAACAACTACCAGACGCAACTGGGAAGCTAGGTGCATCCAGTCATCAGAAATGCACAGCAGCATTGAGGTGTCTAGCATATGGATCAGCATCTGACGCAGTCGACGAGTACATCAAAATTGCTGAATCAACAGCAAAGGAGTGCCTTGTGCACTTTGTGCAAGGAATTCGAAAAGTTTTTACGAACGAGTACTTAAGGAGGCCTACGGTAACCGACTTGCAAGCCTCTTACGTGACGGGGAAAGGCGGGGTTTTCCTGGAATGATGGGCAGCATAGATTGCATGCATTGGCAATGGAAAAATTGCCCACGAGCATGGAAAGGGTTGTATCAAGGTAGGTCCAAATCTGCAACGGTAATTCTAGAAGCCGTGGCCTCCGGAGACTTGTGGATATGGCATGCATTTTTCGGAACACCGGGAACTTGCAATGATATCAATGTATTGGCACGCTCTCCGGTGTTTGATGATCTTTATCAAGGAAGAGCTCCTGAGGTCACATTTAATGTGAATGGTAATACCTATAATAGGGGATATTACCTAACAGATGGGATCTACCCTAAATGGGCAGTGTTCATGCCAGCAATTCGACTCCCACTATCTCCCGTCGATGAGTTGTTCACCAAACGTCAAGAATCAGTTCGGAAAGACGTCGAACGTGCGTTTGGGGTTTTACAAGCACGCTTTGCAATAATACAAAGGCCATCACTCATTTGGGATGAACACTTAATGTGGGAAATAATGCGGGCGTGTATCATTCTTCACAATATGATTGTCGAGGATGAACGGGATACATATCTAAATTATCAAGACGCATCACACTTCGAGCAAGAAAATGCCTCGATTGCTAGTACTTCTTCTAGCCATAGGCTTGAAACATTCTCTGTTCAACCTGGTCGCTACAATGATATAGGGATGCAACAATATTTGCAAAATAGAGCTGATGCGTGGGATAAAGATGTTCACAACTCCTTACAAAAGGACTTGGCTCAACACATTTGGCACAATTGTCGCCAATCAACCAATGATGAGTGAATTATTGTTTGTAATATTAAGTGTAGCCATTGTTGTAAGAAATCTCAATTAAGTAGCTTAATTAAAAGATGAGCATAAATTAACGATTTATCGTTTTAATAGCGTGATTACCAATTTACATAGCGTAATTAGCAACTACCGAATTTAATTAGTGTATCAATTATTTATTGATTAATTATGAAATTAATGAGGATAATTACGATTTTTTATTTAATTACAAAGAAATCATGTTACATATGGAATATATAATCAATAGATAAATATTGGCGGGGTATGGGAAAGTAGGAGAGAGAAAAGGTGGTGGGGTATAGGAAATAAGAGAGAGAAGATAAATGGGGAGGTAGATGAGTGGAGGTATGTGTTTCAAATTTGAGTAAGGTAAAATGGGGAGGTAGTGGAAAATGAGGTGGACAAATAAGGTGAGGAGAGAGAAAAAATGGGGTGCCCCATGAATGGAGGTGCTCTAAGTAATAAAAATGTTTGTTTCAAGACTTAAACCCATGACCCTTATTTGATATGCTAATACATTAACCAACTACATTATGACATTGTTTTTGTTTTGTCTTTTTGAGAGAAAAAATTATTTAAATATAAAATATTATTTTTATTTTTAAATACTTCAAATATACGTTGGTAAATAATATCGCGGGACAAGAACTAATTTTTCCCCAAACATAAACCACCCTTGACTCCTCCCCAAACATCCCTTCATTTCACCTTATCACTTCCTGTCCACCCTCCCTAGTCCCTCCCTCTCTCTCTTCACCTTCTTACCTCCAATGGCGACCCTCTCATTCTCTCTCTTGCCTAAAACCCTACCACCCCCTTCATTACACCCCCTTAAACCCTCCATTTCTTACCAACCCTCAATCTCTCTCCTCTCTCTTCGCCCACAATCATGGAGCTTTACCCACAAAACCCCACCAAAAGACCTCGCAATTCGAGCCGCTGTTGATGGAGACTACTCTTCTAAAAGAAGCAACAACAATGGTGAACAGAGGGAAACGATAATGTTACCGGGCTGTGACTATAACCACTGGTTGATTGTTATGGAGTTTCCCAAGGACCCAGCTCCTACTAGAGAACAAATGATTGATACTTACCTCAGTACTCTTGCTACTGTTTTGGGAAGGTTTGTTCTTCTTTTAATTTTCATGCTTTGATTTTATTTTATTTTTTTGGGTTTTTTATTTGAATTTCATGGAATTAAGTGTAGATTGAAATGGTAACCTTATTCTTTGGTTGATAGGCAAAGTGATGGATGCTGCAATTTTCGTTTTTAATAGCTTCAGTTAGTCCTTTTTGGTGATTATTTGTAGGAATTTTGTACCTTTTTCAGGCTTTAGGTATTGAAAATATTTTTAATGGAATTTAATTGAAATGGAGTAAAAGATGATAGAATAAGTTGTGTATATCATGGGTTTTCAAGATTGAATTGGTGTGCTTTATGATGTTTTGTGATGGAGGATTATGGAATTTGTATGATTGATGACATTATTTTGCTGTGGAACTGGAGGTTGAGGTTGGTTAACTAACCAAAGACTTTGTTGAGTCAAATAATCAATTGTTATTAACATCTAATTGTGAAGTAGTTGATGCTGGTGATGTATATAGTGTTGTTGGCGTGCTTTTTGTGATTGGCAGAGGCGAAACTATATGAGAGTGGTACCTTTTGGGCCTTCTATATTGCGAAATTGTGGAAAAGTGGATGAGTGATGATGTCTTTTCTAATTTCGTTGCTGCTGTATAATTGAGTCTTTCTAATTGTTAGAGGAGCTATGAAGCAGTTATATATACCAATTACCATTACCATTACCATCAGCAAAATAGTCCTATGTTTTAACGAGGCTCCTGCCTAGAGCCAGTTGCCCGGGGAAGAGGGCGAAGGGTTCAAATGTAACAGTAGAAGTAGAAGATGTGCTGATGGCACAAATATGTATTGTCCATTGTTAATTTAATATTCCCAATTTTGATTTTAGACGTAGTTCAATAGAAACAAGAATATTCCAAAAGTTCCCATGGCATATGGTAACTTATCTTGTATGCATTTTCCTTGCTCTCTATTTTCAGCATCATAGAGACTAGAGAGTTTTAGAAAGTTGTCTGCTCATATTGTATAGGGCAATTAAGCAGGAAATGAAATGATTAACTTAATCAATTGGGGGCATTGTGTTCCTTTGTAAATCTTTTATCTCAATGTCTTAGATGTATTCTCTTCCTTAAGGTGCATTTGCTGGGCCGGTTTACATTGGACTTTAGAGAACTGCTCCATACAAATTCAATTTGGAGCTTAGAATGCTTAATTACTCTGTGAAGTAACTTTAAAGGGCAAAAATTTGATTTCAGACTTCAAGGGCTGGAAATCTTGATATTGTTGCTAGAGATTTTGATTCTATTAGTCTGTTACGACATTCTAAAATTCAATTGTAACTGTTTGCTTTCTGTGATACCAGCATGGAAGAAGCAAAGAAGAACATGTATGCTTTTAGTACCACAACCTATACTGGTTTCCAATGTACTGTAGACGAAGAAACATCCGAAAAATTCAAGGGTAAATGATGTTGTTCCTTTTTGTTCTTGTTAATGCATGACAACCTGAAACTTTGGTTAATAAGCCAAATGTCGAACCTTAATCATTTGCAGGATTGCCAGGAGTCTTGTGGGTGTTGCCTGACTCTTACATAGATGTTAAAAACAAGGACTATGGAGGTTGCTCTCTCTCTTCAGTTTATAATGTTTCGTTTTTGCGCATGTAGTCACATATGGTCTCACTTTCTTAATTTGTTTGTCTCAGGGGACAAGTATATCAATGGTGAGATTATTCCTTGCAAGTATCCAACCTATCAGCCTAAGCCACGCAATACTTCTAAATATGAGAGCCGAAGGTATGAGAGACGGCGAGATGGTCCTCCAGGAACTCCTAGAAAACCAAAGCAAGAGACAGCGCCCTCTGAATCAGCCTCCTCTTAAGGTAAGGAAGTTGATTGGCTTTTATCCTTTTTTTCGGTAAAACTTTTTGAAGTTTATTAATTTATGTGCGTAAGAAATCACTGAACAATCTTTTAAACGAACTTCTTAATATCCCTATTCCTCTTTGTCAGTTTTACTTGGAGTTCTCATAGCCTATGTAGCACTGAAATGGGTCGGATTTCAGAAACTGAATACGGGAACCTTGATTTCAAGCCATTTTGGGACTTCAGTGGCTGAGGTTTCCTGGCAAGTCCCAAAGGTTTCCGTGCTTCACAGCTTAGCCTTGTTCCGCAATAATGTGATATTGTTTTTGATTCAGGTTGCTAACCATGATACGAAGTTGCATAGCTTATGGAGAGATTGGTTATGTTTTGCCGAATGTCAATGAACAACATGCACGCCTGGTGAAGTAAGGGTTAACACTGTTGATATAGTGGAAGATGCGTTTCAAACTTATATCTAAGGCTTTGGGGCCAGAATCCGTCCATTCTTAGAATTAGAGCTATACAGTATGAATATGCTATCAAGGAGTCTCTTTGGCGGTTCTTACAAGAATTTTGTGAGGGTTTTATCTTCTTGTTTGCTGTCAATTAGACTGTACATCTGTGTTAAGCTAAAGAATGTTTTTGTCATTTGCTGTTGTACATCAAGCATATGTGTGTTATACATCCGGTTTATGACATCTTAAGACATCGTCTTCCATACAGCAGACCCACAACATTGGATCTTTGTCGAACGGAAGTATGAATATTATCTCTGTGTCACTAGATAGGAGGCCGGAGAAACTTCAAATTTATAACCGTCATATGCAAATATATTTTGGTGGAGAGATGGACAATCGGCTCATTACAAGCGTTTTTTTTAGACCGCCTTAGTTTGAGCTTTGAGGTACTAATTGAATGGTTCAAGGTTGAGTTCAGATTGCTAATTGAATAGTACAGGTATGGTAGAAGTTATAGAAGTGTTGGCTTAGAACCACCTTCATTGTTTGTAGGTGAAACATCTGGTTGGTAACTGTCATTGTGCTGAGATCGTTTGGGTGAGATCAACTGACAAGTACCGAACTTTTTAACAATTGGCAACCAACCGTTTGAGTCTCTTAGGGGACTCAAACGGGGGTAATTTGGTCATTTTATGCGTTGGAAGATTTCATGCGCGTGTGGCTGACATTTGTTTGGTACCAATGCTAGGTTATAATGGTACCATTCTCCGAAAATATTGATACCTTGGTACCAGTCCTGATTACAATTTGATACCAATGTCAGGTTATAATGGTAACATTGTGTTTTATTTTGGGTGTTTGAGTCTTTTTTGGACTAAAACCGTTGGTTACCAAACTTTTTTCGTTAAAATGTCGTATAAATCAGAGCGCAGAGGATAAAATGGCTGTTTATCAATTCTAAGCCAGAGGGTATCAAAACATGTGGATCAAAGATTAAAATAATTTTTGTTTGAGGGTTTCTTGAACAATTAGAATTTCGTATAGAATTAAAATTACAGTCAACAAACGTCCAGTTAAAAAGACAATAAAATCATGAATATTTAGAATTAATTTCCACAAATGGAGATGGGATTACGCACTTTATTATCTTTTTACAAAACAGTCTTAGATGAACCCACTGTGCCAACTACCAACCAAAAATTATGAACACAAAGATGGAGGTTAATTGATAGACTATATTTACTGTTATGAAAGAAAAAAGAAGCCAAATTATTTTCATGCTTTTCGTAGGACCAATCGCCCATAATGTGATATTGACTTCTCAACCATCATGATTATACATGCACTACATTATCTTTTCTTTTCTTGTGTCCAAAACTATTTTGCTTTCTCTAGCAAAATAACTCCCCCAACAAAATTTTGCCTCTTTTACTCTAGGAATCTAAGGTTTTTTTTTAAAAAAAGAAAATACTTATTGAAAGATGTCAAAAATGCTTCTCTTTATACTTTGTTTTTACTTTTCTTTTTCTGATTAATGAGTTGTTTACCTTGAATTCTAGTATTATTCATCCGTTCTGAAATAAGTGATGCAATTTCTTCAAAAAGTTCACATAAAAGAGAGGATTCATATTTTAAAAATATATGAAAATGGATGTTATTATGTGATATTTTATGGAGTTTTTTTTTTTTATTAGAAACAACCTTTTAAAAGTGTCATTTTGCGAGAAACAACCTTATAAGTTTGTTTTGTGAGAAACAACCTTTAAACTCTATTTTTTTTGTGAGATTAGATCACTAGCCCATTTTCCGACATTGACTTCAGTTTTTTGGCCTTGACCTTTTTTTTTACCCCCTTCCCTCTCTTTTATTTTTCTTGAAATTCAAATTTCCTCCAATTTCTTTCTTATATAACCACTTCTTCCCTCTTCCACACTTAACCACTTCTTCTTCTTTCTCGTCCACACTAAACCCAAAATCGAAAATTTCCCAAAGAAATCTCTAAATCTTCTTTGTTGTATTTTAGGGTTTTCAATTAATAAGTTTAGGATATTTCATCTCAATTAATTTCTTCTTGTTCATAACATTTAAGACTTATCTTTTCAATTAAATTAGGGCTTATCTTATCAATTAGGGCATTCCTTTGAACTTAATCTGTTGTTTTCTTTATTGTAGTAATATGGTGAAATGCGGCTGTGGATAATCCTTCAATGCTTCTATAGTGTCAAGGAAGTGAGAGGAGAGAGAAAATGGTTCTTATTAGTTTTGAAATAGGGTGGGTTTATAAGAAGGAAATTGGAGGGAAATCAAATTCCAAGAAAAATAAAAGAGAGGGAGGGGGGGTAAAAAACAATTCAATGCCGGAAAACTGAAGTCAATGTCGGAAAATGAGCTAGTGGTTCGATGTCACAAAAAAATAGAGTTTAAAGGTTGTTTTCACAAAAAGAATTTTATAAGGTTATATATCACAAAATGACACTTTTAAAAAGTTGTTTGACAAAAAACTCTATATTACATGATTTATCGTAATATTTATTTTTTCAATATCAGTTTTTCAGTTTATTTGACCTTCGCTTAATCAATATATATATTTATAAAGGAGGAACTTTTCGGGAGCATAGAGCGCGCCACCTAGGATTGCCACGTCATCTTATTAATTTAGAGATAATGAAATTTAGAGTTTGAGAGATAATAAAATTTAGAGTTTGAGAGATAAGAGTTTATTCACTCTACAACTATGACAAAAACCAAAAAATTTTATCTTTTAGGGATCTATTTTAACTAGGAATCTATTATAAATACTACTATACTGTAGATTCACTCTACGGCTATGATTCACATATAAAATCACAAAATAAAATAAAAAACCTGATTCTTGAGAGTTGCCTAAACCATACGATAACATCTAATGAATTGCTGCAAATTCAGCTTCGTTCTTTGCATTTGTGGCCACTCAATATCTACTTTATTTTATTTTTGAACTTTTTGGACATGAGATATCTACTTTATTATATAGATATACTGATATGTTAGTTGACACTACCGGTCAACATGCCTTCATTTATTAGAGATGGAAACAACTAGAGGTGGGCATGGGCCGGGCCGGCACGAGCCCGCTCGAGGCCCGGCTCGACACGAGCCCGCTCGAAGCCCGGCCCGGCCCGGCCCGACACGAGCCCGCTCGAGGCCCAGCCCAGCCCAACACGAGCTCGCCCAAGGCCCGACACAAGCCCGCTCGAGGCCCGGCCCGGCCCGTTGTCCGCTACGTGGGCCGCGGGCCTGTCACGGTCAATAAATTTATTTTCGGCCCTCACCGGCACGAGCCCGCGTGGGCCAGCCCGGGGGCCAAACGCTCCTTTCCTTTGTTTTTTACCCTAAAACTGTCAAAAATACAACATTAAACATGGGCCGGCCTGAGTGCCCGTGGGCCTGGGCTGGGCCGTGGACACATTTTTAAAATTTCATGCCCGACCCGACACGAGCCCGTCAATCATGGCCCCGGCCCGCCATTTACTCAAGCCCGCGGGCCGAGCCCGTGAACAGGCCCGGCCCGGCCCATGCCCACGTCTAGAAACAACCATTGCAATACTAACTTTATATCAACTTTTTATAAACTTTATTAATAGATAATTAAAGATAATCTAAAAATAAGGGTATAATGACAAATATTTTATCAATTCTTTTTCTAATACTCACTCCGTTTCCTAAAGATCTTCCTTGTTACTGTTCCTACAGATACCAAGGAGAATTCATTTGTGTAGGGTGAATAAAGTAGGAGAGAGAAAGGGATTAAGATAAATAAACAAATAAAAAGGGGTTAAAGTAGGAGAGAGAAAGGGAGTAAAATTGAATTAATAATATAATGGTGGACCATATAATAGGGACATGAGAGGGTATAAAGGGAAAAAAAATTCCAAATAAGGAATAAAGTAAAAGAGGGAAGATCTTTTGGAAACGCACCTAAACGGAAAGAGGGAAAATCTTTAGGAAACGGAGGGAGTACAATAATGGGTTTGGGCATGATTTTTAAGAAAATGAAAAAAATGTGTAGTTTAGCATAGAGGTACTCCTTTAATTAACAAGTGTAGGGGATAAGTAAATCCTTAATAAAGTAAACTCAACTTTATAAGGCAATTTGATGAATAATTAATGATGATTTTATTAACATAAAGTAAAGGTAATATTGACAATTATAGTTGTTTATTACTAAAAGTTGATTGGTCCAAATAAATAATTAAAACTACCCAAAGTGGTAATTATTGCAATGGAAAAGGAACAGATGAAGTATGTAAATAAATAATGTTAACAAAAAATTACAAAAAAATATATAAAAAACAAGACTTCAAAACTAGTAATAATTAAAAACACTTGCTAGCCATGTGTGTGAGCCTGACTACCAAACTCTTACCATGCTTGCAAATTTTTTTTTTTTTTTGAGGGAATTCTTGCAAAATTTTTACTAATAGAGAATTGAGATATTGGAAATTTAAAATGTGCGCTGGCAAATGTTACAGCCAAAGTAGAACAAGAAAATGAAGGGAACTCTATACATTATTTATTTTTAATATTTTTTTCTTATAAACCAAACCCATCAATGTCAAGTAGATAAGAAGTGATGAGATATACAGCCTTAGATTACCTCACTATTCAGTGTTCACCAATTGAAAGCTATGCCTTGGTTCTCTCTTGAGTTCAGTGAAAACAAATAAAAACTTCTTCTAGAGACTTCAGAAGGTATCAAAGCACCAAGATTTCATCAACTCAGATCTCAATGGCATACTTTTACAACTCAAATTATCCTGAAAATTATGATAATTATCAGAATTATCAGTACAACTACAATCATGAGCCAAGGTATGTCCAATCTTATGATACAGAATTTTATGGAAATGCATATCAGTATGCTCAAACTCCATCTTTAGTTGGTTATTATTACTCTAGTTATAATCAATCTGAACCTCTTACTTCCAAAAATGCAAATTTTATTGAAAATGGTGATTATTATGATCCTCTTTCAACACAGTATGTTGTTTCTTATAATTCTAACACTGCTGAAGAAGCAAATGATGTTGTTTTTGAAGAATATAATCCAAAACCATTTCAAGGTGGTTATGATATTCATGAGAAATATGGGAAACCTTTACCACCTTCTGAAGAAATCTGTTACCCACCTTCTAAAATTGACTCAAATCTCCCATCTTTAGTTCCAAATTTCTCTTCTGCTCCTCCTCCTTATCTTAAAGAGGACAAAAAGGATGTCATTAGTGAACCAGTACCAAAAGAAAATCCTCCTACATTGGTGATCCCAGTAGAAAATCCCCCGGATTTCGAGGAAGACGAAGACGAAGATGAGGATGAGGATGAGGATGAATATGATGAAGATGAGGATGAATATGATGAAGATGAAGATGATTTGGGTGATGAAGTGAAAAATGAGGAGGATATTGGTAAGGAAACATCTAAGAATGACCCAATTGTATTAATGGATGGTGGAGCTCATGCAAAAGGGGATCAACATCTTGACATGGAAGCTAAGCCAAAGAATGGGAATGTTGTCAATGAGATGATCCAAGAAGAAAAGGTCTCGGATTTCGAGGACGAGGATGAGGATGAGGATGAAGAGGAAAAAGAAGTTGAAGGGGAAATGGTTGATGTGGGGAAAAAGGTGGAGGATGATGGGAATCAAATAAGGCGGCAAATTCCACCAGGTTATGGATTAGAAGCTATTGATCTTTGTGATGGAGTGTTAGGTGGGTACTTCCCCTGTTTGTGGAAAAGGAATCAAAGGGTATATAATCATCAAAGGGATAGTAATGATAACATGAATGATTATGATTATTGTTGGAAAGAAAGTGCTGATTATCTTTTTGGGAACCCGAATCCTTACGGCGGATCGATGCCGGAGAAAGGAAGTTATGGAGATCCTGTTTATAATTATCAGAGGTATTATCCTCAGCAACCTATTACAGAGCAAGTTGAGTATTATGGAGAGAATTCTTCAATGCTGCAGAGTTCAAGGTATTATTATGGTTATAATGGTGAATACCGGTGAATCACGGAAACCTTTGGTATATGAGGTTATTGGTACTAAAACGTTTTCGTTCATCAAAGTTCAAACTACAACTGTTGATGGCTAATGGAGTAAGATAATTGATGTATACTAAGGTAATAATTGAACTAATAATTGAACAAAATGTTACAATGTCTACTTTTAAGTTCAAATCTTTTTTTGGTTTGTTTGAACCGTTTCTGATGAATATTATTGTAGTATATAATTGTAGCATGAAGTATAATGTTATGAAATAATGGGTTTGTTGAACCCTTTCTGATGAATATTGAATACTACACATAAATGTAGCACAACTGCACAAGGAATATATGAAATTAAAGAGTGATGTTTATTAGTAATATTTTATGTCTGTGAACTCTTTCTGAATGTAAAATTATGCTTAATTGTATGTTTTACTCTAACTATGTTCAAAATAAAAGCTTTGATATTGTTCTACACTTTTAGATCTGCATTAAACGATCATATTGATTTTTTGAAATGGAACGACCGTAGTTTTTGCTTTCTATTGAGTAAGGAAGAACTCTTAGCAAAAAAACAAAAAAATGTAGTGTATGGAAGATAATGTAACATCCTTTGGGTTGAGATCGGTATGGGCATAATTCAGGAATTTGTTAGAGTTAGAGTCCTTCCAGAACATGCCTGACGGAAATCTGTTCAGGTGTGTCCACATCGATAGTCTTACAACTGGTTGGGTAGAAAAACTAATATGAACCCGGTACACACTAATTAGTATATATATTAAAATGATACAGTGTATGTTAAAATGATATATTGATATGATATAGTGTATGTTAAAATGATATAGTATATATTAAAATGATACAGTGTATATGTAAAAATGATATAGTGTATGTTTAAATGATATAGTGTATGTTACAGTTATATAGTGTATGTTAAAGTGATATAGTGTATGTTAAAATGATATAGTGTATGTTAAAGTGATATAGTGTATGTTAAAGTGATATAGTGTATGTTACAATGATATAGTGTATGTTAAAGTGATATAGTGTGTGTTAAAATGATATAGTGTATGTTACAATGATATAGTGTATGTTAAAGTGATATAGGGTCACGTGCCTGGGCCTGGTCCACACTATTTTTTGTGTGAACTGAGTCCACGCAAGTCGGATTGCTGGTTGGGTAGCCGATGTCAAAGTGTGGTAATAATAATGAATTTATATTTCATGTAAATTTTATAAAGAAAGTTTCATGTTAATATTGTATTTCTCGCATATATTTTCATTAGTATTCAAAACTAATATACCATATCGAAAGTAATAATGCATGACGATGAAGATTAATGAAACAAAAGTGATATCTAAGAATGATAGCATTACCATAGACATGAACCATAACTTCTTTAGAAAATAACTTATGAATTCATTATGTTCACCGTCATTTATTGCCGCTTACCAAACATATCATAAATGCATTATTGGAAAATTTCTCTTATTTTGGTAAACTAAACTTTCTTTAGTTACCGATCCTTTTTTGCTTATTTAATTTGGAACTTTCACCATTCTGCATGAGCAATGAACACGAACATAGCATTGTGTGTACCATGCCCACGATAAAACTAGATGTATGATAATAATTGTATTTGGTTGGGAAATATCCAAAATCTCTCTGTATACAAAGCTGTCAGTTTGGTTGTGTAGGATTCTATAAGTACTATAAGCGGAATTTCATGAATCAATTCATAAGCACTTAAAACAGGATCACATGCATATACAATCAAGAATCACATATAAGTTTAGAATTAATCTTTGTAGCGTGAATTCCACAAAGCTTGAATAACCCGGATAAAGAACCTCAGATTTCCTCTACTTGGTCCACCAACCCGGATCAACACTCCACCAATGCTAGTTGGAAAGGAATAAATCTTCTTCAATGTTTATGGAGTATTACGTGACTTTTGAGAGAGAATAGGAGAGAGAAAATAATAAGAGATATCTGATATATTTTCTTTACCGCTTAACCCAATATATAAATATATTTTAGGTTAACAATAACCGTCCCTAATTCCTCTTGGCCGGCCACCCCTAGGGCCCTTATGGGCACTAGGCTTCTTTTGTTGATCCAAGTCTAATGTGTGACCTCATAGGATCCATTATATTGGGCTTCAGATATTTTATTAACTAACCTGAAGTTCTATAGCTTTTTCTACCAAGACGTATAGACGACCCAATAAAACGAATATATATTTTCTCCATAATACGATCCATTATAATAGTAATTGCATTTAAGTCGAGGACATAAATCCTTCAATCTCCCACTTGTCCGAGACGAATGTGTAATGTTTTAATTCCTCAAGTCTCTTAATGTCTTAATTTGATAGTATGATCATATTTCTATATCATCCATACTAGTTTTCATATTAATCCTTGAAATCCGAGTTCAAATTGTCAAACAAATGATCATCGAATGATCCATTTGAGCACAGTCATGCATATTCAATTTTCACTTTTCAAAGGGCCAAGACACCTATCCTATCTCATATAGGAGGACCTTTTCAATCTTGTGATAACCAATACTCCCACTCAATTTTTAGCAAAACCCGAATGCTGCCTTTATAGTTCCCTTTTACGGCATGACGTTTGACAGTGCAAAGTTGTACCAATCATTGGGCTAAGTAATGTTCCACTCATGTCTTAGGAATCTACTAATATAATTTCGAAGTTATAAAACTTCTAAGTAGGTCTAGTTCGACTATGTATCAACTATACATATCCATATGATTGATTAAACATCTCTATGTTTCCATAGCCCATGAAACGACGCTATCAACCAATCTTATATGCTAATCCCTTTAACAGGTCATTTATGTCCAGCTTAATGAATTAGACTAGGAACTTTAATATTCTATAAATTCTGCTCACTCATGGTGTTTCATTCATCAAATCACATATTTGACAAAATCATAGAATTCAAGATATATTTTGGACATTTTATTTAATAGCAAATCAATAATTAAATAAGATAAAATTTATTCTCATACACATAAATAGCAAAACCATGTCTTTACATTGTAACAAGTTTCTCTAAACCAAGTACAATCTAAAGCCACTCTAACATTTGCTTCAAGCATATAGCCCTAGCGTGACACTCATGCTGAAAGGCGTGTCGCGTACCTAACAAAAATAACCTAACTATTCCTCCTAACTAATGTAGTCGGGCAAGTAAGGGTCGAATCCCAAGAGACTAAATGATTCAAAGTAGCTATATTGACTCTAATTTATACTAAGCAAGTAATCAATATAAGTGGTAATGAACTAATCTAAATAACCAAAACAAATGAAATTATCAAGAGTGAATCAAAGACTAAAGACATCTAGGTTTAAGTATCCCCACTAACACGAATTAATGCCACAAACAATCCCTTTTCCCTTAATTAACTAATAGATAACTCATAGGATGGACGCGCCCTAATAATACTAAGGATTTCTTTCGATCAATCAATAGCTTCAATTCCCTAATAATGCAATCATGCCTATTTTCATGGAGTCATGCAAATTAAAGACTTTAGACATAGCATCCTAACATCCTAATAAATTACATCAACTACTTTCATGATGATTTCCTTTATCTTAAATTAGGGTTCTAGATTCGATTAAGATTCAACTTTCGTTGCAAAAATAATCACATTCAATATATACTATTTCTAGTCGTAAATTGATGATTAAAACCAACCCTGAAATAAATAAATCATAAATTAATCAAGGTTTGGGAATTGGGAATTAAACATGCATTAATTCATGTTAGGGTTCAACATAACCCTAGAATAGAAAACTACTCACACATGATGATTGAATAAACAAAATAAAGAATAAAAGAAAGCATGATTAACAATAATAATAATAGTATAGAGAAGAGAAGAGGAAATAATACTTGAATTAATTGATGAAATTGCAAACTTGAATGTCGAAAACAAGGACTTGAGGAAAATAATGGAGAATGGCGTCCAAAACGTGGAGAAGGAAAAAGCAAAACAAAACTCACGTTATCTCTCTCTAAAATCCTCAAAAATCCATCCTTTCTCCCTAATACTCGTGGCCCTCTTTTTTAAGAGTCCGGATCCTCTAGAGTTTTAGTGAAACTCTACAAGGTAGAGTTGTATCTGAGCCATACATTTTAAAATCAAAGGCTTATATTGGTGGAATGGAAAGATTTAGAGGTGGATTTTGATGAGATAAAATAGGGAATTTTGGAAAGAGAATATATGAGCCATTGATTTTTTATTCAATGGTTGATATTGCTTAAACTCTACCTTGTAGAGTTATTTTACAACTCTAGAGGATCCAAACACCTTTTTTAATTACAAGATAAGGAAGATCCAATTAAATCATTAAGGAAATCGTGCAGTCCGCGTGCGTAGGAAATTTCAGCAACACTGGGCCAACTTGCAAGGCCCATATCTCTTAGAATATAACTCGCCTTGGGCCGTGCAGCCTATCGTTGGAAAGCTCTTCAAGCCTACTTTCCAATGCCTTTAGAATCAGCCCAATATCAGCATCGAGTCTGAAGTTATCGATAAAAGAGTGAGCATGACTCAATTTTCGCAATTATATCAATGAATTTCAACTCCAATTGAGCTCCAATTTGCACTCAAATACATCCAAAATGATCCTTATCAATGTAGTTTGCTTCCATTTGATCCTAAGTACTCAAGTTTGTCCAATAATGCTCCAATTATGTTCTCGATATCTGAAATTCATCAAGGAATACCAAAAACGCACAAGAGGAGTAATATTTCGCAAATTAAGTAAAAGCGTGCAATTATGAACTAAAATACACCTAAATGTTCCTAGAATGCAACCTAAATGCAACTAAAAGCTATATAAAATACGATACATCAAACTCCCCAAGCTAAACCATTGCTTGTCCTCAAAGAATTAGACATAGACATTGGAAAAGCAAGACAACCTACAATATGAGACTGTGATAGGGCCAAGCACACAACCGAAAACACAAGAGATGCAATTACTACATGAACCAAGCATCGAAACATTCTCAAGCAAAGCCGCATAGCACGCCATGTAATGCAATCAACTCTCCTAGCATACCACATACTATCTCCCCCAAGCTAGACTAACCAAACCTGAGAGACCTCGCTTTAATCATGTGCACTCGTACTCTCATGTGTTTATGGCATAATCAATGTCACTCAACCTAAACCATGTTGACTCAAATGAAGCATTTACTCTTTAACTTTGACTATCGACTCACTTTCCACTCGAAATTATAATGCAAAATGATCATGAGGACTTTCAAGGGTTGTAACGGGGCTGAGGTAATGGGTAGGAGATATATTTGGAAATGTGGTGTTAAAAGCCAACTAATGGAGAAAACAACATTTAAACGTCTATGGTCATTAGATGCAAACGTCACAAAAACTTCTACTAGAAGTTCAACATCACATTCCATTAAATCAACATAGTACCCATCTTTATCAACTCCAACCAATTTCATTGACCTTTTATTCGATCCTTTCATCTTTTTTTTTTCATTTTTGTAATTCGGATAATTTTTCACAACTTCTTCATCATTCTTTTCATTTTGCACTTTCACAATATCTCAAGCAACTTTCTTACAACATATTTCCTTTTAATAATTACAACAAAACCACAAACTCAACCTCAAAACATAAACTTTGATGCTACTCCACTTAGCAAGGCTTAGGTAGAGAAATCATAGAAGGCTTAAGGTTTGTAATGTAGGTATTAATTCATAACAAAGTCAGGAAAGGCTCAGCGGGGCTAGAGAAAGGAAATATATGTGAAAAGAATTTTCTCTGGAAGTTCAGAACACTGAAAAGAACGCCTCAATCATATCCAAATGCTTATAGAGTCAAGTATCAAAGAGTGCCAAGTCAAAGTCAAAATCCATGCAACAAATGAGGAACTAGTCACACACGAAAGAACATAACTGACATAGATATATCAGTTTATAGGCACAAAAGCTCACGTGGGTTAAGGTGTCTAAACGGTAAGGTTAAATCAAGCCAGAGAGAGATCAACCAATCTTACCACAAGCAATCAATCGTGATACAATCATGCTATGAAGAATCATAAACGAGATGAATTACGCTTAAGAGTATAGTAAGGATATCAACAAGGTTCTCGAATGGTGCTAGCAATAGTCTCATAGATGCAACTAAGATGAGATGAAACCTAATATGCTAATGCAGCTAAGAAAGCAGTACAATATTTTTCGTTACATGTAAACTCCCACTCCTAGTAAGTGGTACAAACCGTGCAACATCCTATGAAAGCAAGAAAACCTACACTAGAAAGCGATAAAAGATAAAATATACCTCCCCCAGGCTAAAATATCGCAATGTCCACAGTACAATAGTAAGGCACAAAAAGAAAGGGGAGAGGTACTCACAAGATCACACTGAGGAGGGAAAGATGGAGGATTAGGAAACCCTCCAGATTGATCCAAGTGCTAAAACTCTCCAAGAGCCCAATTATGTCCTTCTGCTTGTTGACTCTTAGAAATAGGACTCTTTTTCATAGAAGCGGATTTGAACTTAGAAGTAGAGCTTATAGGCATGTTCTTTTGTCGAGCATTTAGAGTCCGCACCATCACAAGATAAATAGGACATTACCAAACCTCAGTAACGTGTAGATCAAGGAATAAAACAGTGCCCGTATACAGTATTTTCAATCAAAACCGATGCACTCGACCACTCGAACAAGTCAAACCAGAAAATTACGAGCATTACGCATTAACGCATCCAACCAAGAACGGTGCGTTCTAACCAATGTCAGCTATTCAATCCCATATACTCTCTAAAGAGGTCCAATCTAGTCTACCAACAAAAAGAAACCCAAATAATTCGAATTGAGGGCTCGAAACTCTCGAAACAATCCAATTCGCAGCAGGTCATTCATGAGAATTGTCAAGTGTAGAGTCAAGATAGATGAAATTCGCGTCACTTAATCAAATTTCAAGAAGCCAATCCAAGAGAGGAGTAGAGAGCAGCGAGTTTAGTCAAGAAGTGCCGTAATTACATTCATTAAAATTCGAACCCAGTAGTCAAATTTCAACCAAGAACAGGTGAATTTCAAACCGATGTCAATAGAGTTCAATGAGCAAAACGACACGAAGGAGGGAGAGATGAATGGGTCAGCCTTCGTTTCTTGATTCTCTCTGTTCGATTTTTTTTTTCTGTCGTTTTGTGGGAGTTGTGTTGTGTCGCTGCGGTAGGCTAGAGTCGAATTGCAGAGATAGTTTTTTCCTTTTCTTTTTATTTTCGTTTGGGTTTGTTTTCGCTGGACTTGGTGGAATTCAGGAGGAATTGCGAGGCTTTGGCAGTTGTTGGACGTGAACTGCGAAGGGCTGACAGTTCTTACTGAATTGCGTGGGATGTTCCCCCCCCCCCCCCCCCCTTTTTTTTTCACCTGCACAAAAACACACCAAAAATTAGGAGAATTAAACTCTAAAAAGAAAAATAAGATGCTAAGTTTCTAAATTCTATACCTAATACTTAAACTAACTAATCATATAATACAACTACGATATTAAACTAACTAAGACAAGAAACTAAGAAACCTCTAAGAAAAATGAAAATAAAAATCGAATAAGTAATAGTAAAAAAAATGAAAGAAGACTTGGGTTGCCTCCCAAGAAGCGCTAGTTTAAGGTCATCTAGCTTGACCACCTTTTCACATCACTCTGAATAGGGTCGGAAAGTGTGTAAACCGCCTTCCCTTCAATAGGTTCACCTTCTCGGTAGTGCTTAAGACGTTGTCCATTTATCTTAAAGGAGCCAGTTGCTTCACTCCAAATCTCAACCGAACCATACGGAAGGACCTTAAGGATTTTGAATGGACCAGACCTCCTTGAGCGAAGCTTACCAGGAAATAGCTTCAATCGAGAGTTGAATAGTAAAACTAACTCTCCTTCATGAAATCCTCGCCGCATGATATGCTTGTCATGCCACCTTTTCCTTCGTTCTTTGTACAACCTTGAGTTTTCATAAGCTTTTAACTCTACCTCAGGAAGCATAGCCCTCCTTAGATTCTTCGAGTGTCAACACCTCTTTGATAGGCTTAACATTAGGTAATGAATGTGGTTCCTCTAAGAGCCTCTTGTACTCCCTAGTTTTCCAATCCTCTTCATCAACACTTCCCATGAGGACAGGTTGTGATGAATCATAAGTGTAGACTAGCAGCTTTTACCTCTATCGTCTATCTAGAGCATCCACTCTATAGATAGTCTCTCCCATAGAGGGACTTCCATGGAGTTGTTGAGATTGTACTCCATCTTCTCAGTACCCACTTCAAAGTAATCTTTCCATTCTTCATGTCAATGATGGCTCCAGCAGTGGCCAGGAAAGGTCTCCCAAGAATGATAGGGACCTGCGCATCTCCTCCATTCCATTACTACAAAGTCACATGGAATGAAAAACTTCCCAACACGGAGAGGAACATCTTCAAGGATACCAAGTGGATACTTTACAGTTCTATCTGCTAATTGTAAGGAGATGCGTGTGGGTTTGGTTCACCCATTTGAAGCTTTTGCAAATGACAAAGGCATTAGACTAACACTTGCCCCAAGATCACAAAGCGCCTTTTTTATTTCAATATCTCCAAGCTTCACAGGAATAGAGTAGCTACCCGGATCTCCTAGCTTCTTGGGAAGCTTATTCTGCAATATAGCACTACATTCTGCTGTAAGTGAAACAGTTGCATTCTCCTCGATCTTCCGCTTGTTTGAGAGCATGTCTTTCAGAAATTTTGCATAAGAGAGCATATCAGAGATAACATCCAAGAATAGTATGTTTATGTGCAGCTTCTTCAGTATATCAAGGAACTTCCCATATTTCTTCTCTAATTTTGCACGGGCCAACCTTTGTGGGAATGGAACTGGTGGCGTGTAAGGCGAATGGGGGAGGAGTAGGTTCCTTCTTCTCTTCTTCGACAATCTCGTTCTCTACCACTTTCTTAGTTTGAACCATCTCTTCCATAGTTCTTTTTGATGGCTCCTTCAAAGGATGATCTTGTAGCTCTTTTCCGTTCCTCAAAATCACAGCATTGATATGACCCTTAGATGGTTGTTCACTATTACCTGGAAAATGACCAGAGTTTTGATAATTGGCCCACCTGATGTGCAAGCGGCTTATTTGACTTTCCAAGAGCTTGTTCTGAGCTTGAATTTGTTGAATTGCGTTATCAGTCTTCTCATTTTGCTTACCTTGTTGGCCATGAAGTTAGTTTGTTGGGCTAAAAGGTTCTCATCATAATCTCCAAGTTGCTTTCTGTTGAATTGGAGGAGGTTGCTGATTAACACCTGATTGACATGATGATTGAATGGTGCTCTAGCTTGAAAACCTGGTGGTGATTAAAGTTGTTGGAGGTGGAGGAGGTGGATTGAGTTGCGCTTGAGTTTCTTGTATGAGAATGCAGTATTGTGCTTCCACCCTTCATTGTACGTGTTAGAATAAGGATCATATGGCTGCTTTGGATTGGAGTTATAAAGAGCATTGGCTTGCTCAATTGTCATCCTATCATTGTTGATTTGACATTTAGTAGCAGCATGTCCTTGTATCCACATCTGACATGAGACCATCATAGATGAACCAGCTTGGAGTCGATCAAACTTGTGAGATAGTGCCTGCACAGTATTAGTCAAAGTGGTTAGCGCATCAACATCATATTTACCGCCCTTCTTAGCACGATTGCGACCATTTGGATGGTAGTTGTCATTGGCCGCCATCTTCTCAATCAACTCCTTTGCTTCGGTTGGATTCTTAGTCATAAGGGAACCACCTGAAGCAGCATCAATGTAGATACGAAACTCATGTGTCAAACCATTGTAGAAAGTCTGTATCAACATCCATTCAGGAATCCCGTGATGAGGACATTGTCTTTGCAAACGTAGAAACCTTCTCCATGCTTCATACAATGATTCGTCGTCATGTTGCTCAAAGGTTGCTAACTCGTTCCTCAGCTTCGCAGTCTTTTCTTGCCCCAAAAACTTCACCAAGAATGCTTTGGCAAGTTTCCCCATGTATCAAAAGTTCCGACACCTTCATCTCTCAACCACTCCTTGCTCTATCTCGAAGAGAGAAAGGAAAAAGGCGTAGTCGAATAGCATCCTCACTCACATTGTTGATTTTCACTGTGTCGCATTTCTCCAAGAAACTAGCAATGTGACTCACAGGGCATTCATTGGGTAACCCTGCAAATGAATCGTTGGAGATGAACTGGATGAATTGAGGCTTAAGTTCAAAATTTGCAGCATTGACGGCAGGTCGAACAATGCTCGATAATGCACCAGTTGTAGTATCTGGTACACCATACTCCCAAAGAGTTTTAGTTGCTTCTTCACCCATTGCTTTTCTTCTTATCTTAATTCGTCTTTTGTACTTCCTTGCTTGCGTGCAGTGGCTTCGATTTCAAGATCTAGAGGAATCAAATTCTGTGGACCTCTACGTCGAGTTTGCATGCAACAAAGAAAGAACTAAAAACAAAAGATCAAATAAACAAGAAATGATAGCCGAAGCAGCAAACTAAAAGAAAAAACTTAGCAAAAATAAAATCAAAAATAACTAATTTAAATACCGTTAGTCCCCGGCAACGGCGCCAAAATTTGAAAGGCTGTCGCGTACCTAACAAAAATAACCTAACTATTCCTCCTAACTAATGTAGTCGGGCAAGTAAGGTCGAATCCCAAGAGACTAACTGATTCAAAGTAGTAAATTGACTCTAATTAATACTAAGCAAGTAATCAATATAAGTGAGTAAGACTAATCTAAATAACTAAAGCAAATGAAATTATCAAGATGAATCAAAGACTAAAGACATCTAGGTTTAAGTATCCCCACTAACACGAATTAATGCCACAAACAATCCCTTTTCCCTTAATTAACTAATAATAACTCATAGGATAGACGCGCCCTAATAATACTAAGGATTTCTTTCGATCAATCAATAGCTTCCCTAACAATGCAATCATGCCTATTTTCATGGAGTCATGCAAATTAAGGACTTTAGACATAGCATCCTAACATCCTAATAAATTCCATCAACTATTTCCTTTATCTTAAATTAGGGTTCTAGATTCGATTAAGATTCAACTTTCGTTGAAAAAATAATCACATTCAATATACTATTTCTAGTCATAAATTGATAATTAAAACCAACCCTAAAATAAATGAATCATAAATTAATCAAAGTTTGGGAATTGGGAATTAAACAAGCATCAATTCATGTTAGGGTTCAACCTAACCCTAGAATAGAAAACTACTCACACATGATGATTGAATAAACAAAATAAAGATTAAAAGAAAGCATGGTTAACAATAATAATAATAGAATAGAGAAGAGAAAATAATACTCGAATTAATTGATGAAATTGCATACTTGAATGTCGAAAACAAGGACTTGAGGAAAATAATGGAGAATGGCGTCCAAAACGTGGAGAAGGAAAAAGTAAAACAAAACTCACGTTATCTCTCTCTAAAATCCTCAAAAATCCATCCTTTCTCCCTAATACTCGTGGCCCTCTTTTTTAATTACAAGACAAGGAAGATCCAATAAAATCATTAAGGAAATCGTGCAGCCGCGTGCGTAGGAAATTTCAGAAAAACTGGGCCAACTTGCAAGGCCCATATCTCTTAGAATATAACTCGCCTTTGGCCGTGCAGCCTATTGTTGGAAAGTTCTTCAAGCCTACTTTCCAATGCCTTTCGAATAAGCCCAATATCAGCATCGAGTCAGAAGTTATCGATAAAAGAGTGAGCATGACTCAATTTCCGCAATTATATCAATGAATTTCAACTCCAATTGAGCTCCAATTTGCGCTCAAATACATCCAAAATGATCCTTATCAATGTAGTTTGCTTCCATTTGATCCTAAGTACTCAAGCTTGCCCAATAATGCTCCAATTATGTTCTCGATATATGAAATTCATCAAGGAATACCAAAAACGCACAAGAGGAGTAATATTTCGCAAATTAAGTAAAAGCGTGCAATTATGAATTAAAATACACCTAAATGTTCCTAGAATGCAACCTAAATGCAACTAAAAGCTATATAAAAATACGATACATCACTTGGGTTGAGGTAGTGGTTTAGTTAGCGGATCAGCCACGTTCTCATCCGTATGAACTTTGCAGATTCTGACATCCTTCCTGTGAACTATCTCTCGAATGAGGTGAAATTTCCTCATCACATGTTTGGGCTTGTTATGTGACCTTGGTTCTTTTGCTTGCGCAATAGCACCATTGTTGTCACAAAACAACTCAATTCCTTCCTGAGCACTAGGTAAAATATCCAGCTCTATCAAGAATTTATTTATCCAAACTGCTTCCTTAGTCGCTTCAACTGCTGCTAAATAGTCTGATTCTGTCGTAGAGTCTGCTACAGTGCTTTGCTTTGAGCTTTTTCAGCTCACTGCTCCTCCATTTAGACGAAAGACATACCCTGACTAAGAGTGGTAATCATCTCTATCGGTTTGGAAGCTTGCATCCGTGTAACCTTCAACAACCAACTCACTTTGTCCCCATATACTAAGAACATACCTTTAGTCCTCCTCAAGTACTTAAGGATGCTCTTAGCTGCAGTCCAGTGTGCTTCTCCTGGATTTGCTTGGAACCTGCTGCACATGCTCAAGGCATATGCAACATCAGGTCAAGTACTTATCATGGCATACATGATATATCCTATAACCGAAGCATAAGGAATGCTACTCATTCGCTTTAACTCATCAGGCTCAGTCGGGCACTGACTCTTGCTAAGCGATATGCCATGTGACATGGGAACGAAACCTCTCGTCGAGTTTTCCATGTTGAACCTTGTCAGAACCTTATGTATATAAGTGTCTTGACTTAGCCTAATCATCCTTAGAGACCTATCTCTATGGATTTTGATTCACAGTATGTACTCAGCTTCTCCAAGGTCCTTCATAGAGAAATAAATTTTTAACCATTCCTTGACTGACTCAAGCATTGGTATGTCTTTCCATGATTAGTATGTCATCTACATACAGAACAAGAAGCTAAGCTCTCCCACTAAACTTCTTGTAAACACAAGATTTCTTTTCGCTTTTGATGAAACCCAATTGTTTCATTGCCTCATCAAACCGAAGATTCCAGCTCCGAGATGCTTGCTTCAATCCATAAATGGATCTCTGAAGCTTGCAAACTCTTTTAGGATTTTCTGGATCTTCAAAACCTTCAGGTTGTGTCATGTACACATCCTCATTCAAGAACCCATTCAGAATACGGTTTTGACATCCATCTGCCAAATTTCGTAATCGAAAATGCAGCAATCGCTAAAAGTATCCAAATTGATTTAAACATTGTTACTGGAGAAAAGGTCTCATATTAGTCTATACCATGAACTTGCCTGAATTCTTTTGCAACCAGTCTTGCTTTGTAGACATAAACATTTCCATCTTTATCTGTTTCAATTTGAACACCCACTTGCATCCAATAGGGTTAACCCCATCAGGCAAGTCAACCAGTATCCAAACTTTATTCTCAGACAGGAAGTCTAACTCGATTTCATGGCCTCAAGCCATTTCTCAGAGTCTGGGCTCGTCAAAGCTTGTTTGTAGAGGTTCTGAATTTTCCAAAATCATAATTTCAGAATTTTCAGTCATTAGGAAATTAACCAACCTTTTGTTTGGAATCCTTGGTCTACTAGACCTACGCGGGGCTGAGCATCAAGAGAAACGTTCTCTTCAACAGTTTGAAGATTTTCGCTTGAATCAAGTTCAAGTGGGACGGTAGGAGGTTCACGCGTTGAATACGTCATCTCTAGAACATGACTTTCGTCTTGTCGGGTCGTCTCTGACATGGTGTGAGCCACTCCAGTTGTTGCTCATCTCGAATTTCTTCAGTGTTATTTTACTCCCACTTGTCTTTCTAGAAACAAATTCCTTTTCAAGAAAGACACATCACGGCAACAAACACTTTTCTCTTGACGGTTATAGAAGTAATAACCCCTTGTCTCTTTTGGATATCCCACAAAGAGCATTTATCGACTTGGGTGCGAGTTTGTCTGATAGTAACGCTTTACATAGACCTCATCCCCAGATTTTAAGAAAAGACAAGTTTGGAGGTTTTCCATTCCATAACTCATATGAGTCTTTTCTACAGCCTTTGACGGCTCCTATTTAGTGTGTGTGCAGCAGTTTCGAGAGCGTATCCCCAAAAAGAAATCAGAAGAATCAGCAAGACTCATCATGATCGAACCATATCGTAAATGTTCATTCCTCCTTTCAGATACACCATTTAACTGTGTGTTCCTGGTGGAGTATAATTGTGAAAGAATTCCACAATCCTTTAGATGATCATCAAACTCTTGGCTCAAATATTCACCACCACGATCGATCGTAGTGCTTTTATTGTCTTACCAAGTTGATTTGTACTTCATTTGGAACTCTTTGAATCTATCAAAAGATTCCGACTTATGTTCATCAAGTAGATATAGCCATATCTACTCAAATCATCAGTGAAGGTATGAAGTAATTAAACCCTCCCCTTGCCTTTGTGCTCATAGGACCACACACATCTGTATGTATGAGTCCTAAAAGATCGCTGGCCCTTTCACCTTTTCCAGTAAATGGTGATTTTGTCATCTTACCCATTAAGCATGATTCACATACATCAAATGATTCGAAATCAAATGATGGAATTATACCCTCCTTTTGTAACTTGTGAATGCGCTTTTGGTTTATATGACCCATTCGGCAATGCCAAATATAGGTTAGGTTAGAATCATTTGATTTCTTTTGCTATCTATGTTATAGACTGTAATGATTACAAGCACATATAAACCATTTATCAAATTAGCTCTGGCATAGAACATATTATTGTAAGAAATGGAAAACATTGTTCTTTATTTCAAAGCAAAAACCTTCAGAATCCAAAACTGAAACCGAAATTATGTTCTTAGTTATTGAGGAACGAAAATAACAATTATTTAATTCTAAAATAAGCCCAGATGGCAAGTGTAGACTATAGCTCCCAGGAAGTGCAGCAACTCGTGCTCCATTTCCAACGCGTAGCTCTACCTGCCTTTTGCCAACTTCCTACTTCTTTTTAGTCCCTGCACATCATTAACTATGTGAGAACACAACCGGTATCAAATACCCATAAACAAGTAGAAGTCAAATTATTTTCTATAACATATATACTTGAAGTGAAAGCCCCAGACTTCTTTTCCTCCAAATTATCGGGAAGTTCCTCTTCCAGTGTCCTATCTTGTGATAGTGGAAGCACTTGCTTTCTGCAGCAACCTTTGGCTTGGCGGTTGGCTTAGGTTTTTCAGCAACAGTGGCAACTTTCTTGCCTTTGTCCTTCTTTCCTGCCCATTTCTTTTTGAAACCCTTTTCCTTTTGAACCATTAGAACCTCTTTCTTTGGTTCAACCTTAGGGATGTTCCTTTCAGCATTGACCAACAATCCATGCAGCTCTTGCAAAGTCTTTTCAGACTCATTCATATTGTAGGTCATTCTGAATTGATTGAAACTATCAGGCAGTGAGTGGAGAATAATGTCAGTAGCCAACTCGAGCCTATAAGGAAACCCAAGTCTTCTCATGTTTTGAAAAGACCCATCATTTTGAACACATGGGGGCCAACAGCTTGACCCGGCTTCAAGTGACATTCAAGTATCTCCCTATTAGTCTCATACCGCTCAACTCAGGCCTGAGTTTTAAACATGGCCCACAGCTCTTTTGGAGGTTTCGGCTCCATGGCTGCTACCATCAAACAAGTGATTGGTATAAACTTATCACTAGCTTGTTTTGCACGACGTTTTTCAGCGTCAATTGATTCATCAGTTATTACAGGAAGCGGGGTATCTAAGACGTCCTCTCGACTCTCAAACCTCATAACGAGTCTTAAGGTCCTTTCTTAATTAAGGAAATTTTCACCATTCAGTCTGTCCCTTTCCAGAAAGAGACGAATGTTGAAACCGGAGTTGTTGTTGTTGTTATTAGACATGAAATCTACAGACAGAAAAATAAAGCAAAGTTCAAATTTATGTTTATAAAGCAACCTAAAACATGTAAAAGGTTTCTAGGTTGACCACCTATTCAAAATTAGAGTGTCCCCTATGAATAAGTGATTTACAAGATCCTATCAACATGCAACACTAAGCAGACGGAGGCCTTATCTTAACGTTACATTTTCAAGGTAAGTAAACTCTTTTACTAATTATAACACTTTATAACTCTTGTTTAGATGGATGAACATCGCATGCTCAACTATCTCTTGCTTCAAAATTCAAAACGCTTTTGATAATTTTGTTAAGGACAACCAAATTAAGTTGTAAAATTCGCAATTTTACCTTATATCCCAAAATTATTGATAACACCCTGCGGAGGCATGACATATTACTATTAATTAAGGGTTTTATAAGTACTTTATGTTTGGAAAAGCAAACCTTAATATTTACGGGGCCTAAGTTTATTATGTTGTTATGAATTAGTGAACTCTAGCGCATCAACAACCAACATACAATAAACTTATAAGCATTTTAAAGAATAATAAAATGCGAAAATAAAATGATTTAGTATGACCCCTAATCCTAAGAACTAAGCATCAATGGCTCCTTCTTGGACTCTTCATGGATCTCCATCCACCTTAGCCATGGGCCTTCTCTTGATGAGCTCTTCTTTGAATTACATAAGTATCAAAATAATAACTAAATTAAATAAATTATAAAAATACTTAACGATACGCAGATCGTATTTTCTAACTTAATTTGGGCCATAATAGTCATACATAGCAAATATATCATAATATAAAAGCCACATAATAATATCACATATTAATCTTGCCAACAATTAAAATATCAAATATTCTTATTAAAGCAAGAAGATAAAATTTTAAGTAATATCTAATCACCTAAATATTCTATCCCTTAAAACTAGCCTAACTAATTTTAATTAGATTAAAAAATCAACTTATGGATTGAAATTTATGACCAAGTCAATAATTAACATAATTGAAATTTACTTATCTTTCTCAAAATTTTGTTTTCAAAATAAAACTTCCAAAAGAAAAAAAAACTGCTTCTGCCCAGATTTTAGGCATGTTTTCATTAAGATTTTTATTTTTTTTTTTGAAAAATTGCCAAAAATAAGCCAACCTTTGGCCGGTCTTCCGTATATAAGCCAAACTTTCAAAAATCCAGATATAAGCCAACCTTATTATCAGTTTTGCCAATTTTAAGTCAGATGACTTAAAACCGGTTATAAAGGTAATTTATATTTATTTTGTTTTTATTTTCCTCTAAATTCAGATCTTCTCTCTCCCCTCTTTATTCAATATCCTCTCTTTCTCTCCCCACCTTCTCACTCTCTTCACCAATCAGCACCGCCGCCACCACGGATCGCCTACCACCACCGCAGCCATAAACCGCCTAACTGCCGCCGCGTAGTGTCAACGCCACCATCGCATCTCCTTTCTCTTCTCTTTGTTCTTCTTCCTTTTCTTATTTTTTTGGGACGAGATCCTTCGATCTCCACTGCCATTAAAGCCATTTCTCAGCCATTTAAGGTGTGTTGGGTTTGATTACGTGGGTATTCGGTTTTGTGGGGTTGTTTGATTATTAGGTTTGGGTTAGTGGTGGCTTGGTTGTTGAGGTTGTGGCTCGACTATGGAGTGTATTGGGTGGTGGTTGGGTGTGGCCGGGTGGGTTTGGTTCAGTGGTGGGTGGGTTTTGGGTGGTTGTGGTGTTGGGTTAGGTTATGGGAGTTGGGTTGTGGTTATCTAGTTGGGTATGGTGGGTTGTGATGGTGAGATCTAGGTGAATCTAGTCGGGGTTTTGGGTAATTTCGGTGGTGGTGGGGTGGTTTAAGGTGGGTTCAGTTGCAGGGTAGGTTCGGTGGGTCTGGTGGTTAATGGGGTTCGGTAGGTCTGATGGTTAATGGGGTGGGTTCGGTAGTGGTGGGGTTAGGTTCGATGGGTCTGGTTAGTGGGGTTCATCTGGGAGCGGTGGGATGTTGGTGGTTACTGGAGTGGTCAGTGGTGGGCTGATAGGGCGGTGGCGTTGGTGGTTTGAGCGGTGGCGTTGGTGGTTCAGGGGGCTGACTTGGTTGTCAATGGTGTTACGGTGGTGGTAACTCTTGGCTGTTAATCTTAAAATAATAATAATAATTATTATTATTAATAACAATAATAATCAATAATCAATAATAATAATAAACTTACAATAATAATAATAATAGTTAATGATTAATAACAATAACAATTAATATTTAATAGCATTATTAATAATAATAAATTAATAATTAGTGATAATAGCATAATTAACCTGAAGCAACAGGTTACCAACAGGTTAACCTAGCACTTGACCTAAAGTTGGCCAAACTGATTCAAAGGTTGGCTTATATCTGGATTTTCGAAAGTTTGGCTTATTTTCGGAAGACCGGCCAAAAGTTGGCTTATTTTTGGCAATTTTTCCTTTTTTTTTAAAATTTTTCGAAAAAACGTGAACTACTTTCACGTAATCTGCCATGAAGCAAAACAACATATTCCAACGACCCTTCAGGCCACCTCACCGGCGACCCTTTAGGTCACCTCACCGGCAAGTCGCCGGTCGTTTTCTCCTCGAGCCGACGCTGGAGTTCGCGTTTTCGCCCGCGGTAGCAAGCAGCCGCTCCGCACGTCGAACGTGCGTTAAGCGAGGCTGCGTCACCCCAATTTCCGACGCGACTGCTCGCCTGCAGTCAACGTCCCCCTTCCCTGGCTTCTCGCCGGTAGACCACCGGAGCAGCCACCAATCGTGGCTGCTCCTCTTTCTCCTCCAATTCCCCTTTTTTCTTTCTTTCTTTGTTTTATAATTTGAAGGAAATTATATTTACAACCTATTGTAAAATTAATTTAGTGATCTTGATTTAATTAAACATAACTCTTTATGCTTAATACAAAAAATTAAATTTTAAAATCTCTATTTTAATTAATTTTCAGATTATTCATATAATTAATGACGAATCATATAAAACACCTTTTACATGAATTTATTTTCATACATAAACGATTGTAAACATGAAAATTAAATTAATAACATGTATATATTTTTCGAAATTTAGAGATCTAAATTAGAATTTTATAAATTTCGAAATTAGGGTTTATAGGGTGAAGAATTTCGGAAACAATTATTAGAGAAAGCAAGTAATTAAAACTCCTTTTAATCAATTTCAATTAATTATTCAATCCATAATTTAATTCCTCCCCTTAATCAAATTAAAATTAGTCATACATAAACTAAACTTTATGACCAAAATTCGATATATGCAAGAGACTAAAACTGATACCACTGTAGGATTCTATAAGTACTATAAGTGGAATTTCATGAATCTAATTCATAAGCACTTAAAACACGATCACATGCATAACCCGGATAAAGAATCAAGAATCACATACTCCCTCCGTTTCCTAAAGATCTTGCCACTTATTGTTCCTACAGATACCAAGAAAATCAAGTTGTGTGGGGCATGATGTGAGTAAAGTAGGAGAGAGAAAGGGCTTAAGATAAATAAACAAATAAAAGGGGTTAAAGTAGGAGAGAGAAAGGGAGTAAAATTGAATTAATAATGTAATGGTGGACCATATGATAGTGACATGAGAGGGTAAATAGGAAAATTTGTTTTGCCAAATAAGGAATAAAGAAAAAGAGGGAAGATCTTTTGGAAACACCCTTAAACGGAAAGATGGAAGATCTTTAGGAAACGGAGGGAGTACAAGTTTAGAATTAATCTTTGTAACGCGAATTCCACAAAGCTTGAATAACCCGGATAAAGAACCTCATATGTGATTCCTCTACTTGGTCCACCAACCCGGATCAACACTCCACCAATGCTAGTTGGAAAAGAAGAAATCTTCTTCAATGTTTATGGAGTATTACGTAACTTTTGAGAGAGAATAGGAAAGAAAAAATAATAAGAGATAACTGCCTGACCTAATATATAAATATATTTTAGGTTAACAATAACCGTCTCCTAATTCCTCTTGGCCGGCCACCCCTAGGGCCCTTATGGGCTCTAGGCTTCTTTTGTTGATCCAAGTCTAATGTGTGGCCTCATAGGATCCATTATATTGGGCTTCGGGTATTTTATTAACTAACCCGAAGTTCTATACCTTTCTCTAGCAAGACGTATAGACGACCCAATAAACCGAATATATATTATCTACATAATACGATCCATTATATAATTAATAATTGCATTTAAGTCGAGGACATAAATTCTTCAGGCTGATCAACTGTTGGTTGAACTGGATAGAAAATTAAACTGAACTAAATTGACCCATAGCTGACATGAACTAAAAAAATTGAACTCAAACTCAATTAAATTGAAAATGAAATACCATAACCGAACTTAAAATGAATTGAAACTGGAAATAACTGTAAGAAACTGGAAATGTGATCTAAGAACTAAACTAATTGTAGTCAAATTAATTATAAATTGAACTGATGGAAACTGAAACCGTAACTGAATTGAATTAAATTTTTTCGAATTGAAACTGATGAAATCAAAACTGATTTGAACTGAAGTTGACTTCAGCTAAACTGATTTTAATTGAAACAGTTTTCAATTGAGCTAAATTGAAATAGAACTGAAACCGATTTAAACTGAAACAGGAACAGAACAAAACTGAACTAATTTTAAATAAAACTGATCTTAACTGAAACTCATCCAAATTTCATTCGAACTAAGATGAAAATAGAACCAAAGCTAGTATTTATCCCATTCAAAAGATACTCGATTTCAAAGATGAATCTTAAACATCTTTTTAGTTAACTTCTTTTATGACATATAACTTGCTTTTTCTTTTGACAAGAGCTACTCCCTCCGTCTCTAAATAGAGTTCTCATTTTTCTATTTATGTTTATCCCAAATAGATTTTCCATTTTCTTATTTGATATGGGTTTACCAATTAAATATTATTTAGCTTTCATTTTTTTTAGTATATTACCCACTTCTTCACTTTCTCTCTCCTCAATAAACAATTCATAAATAGTACCAATTTTAATTTTTAATTTTGATTTAATACAACTAATGTCCTAATAAACCATTGCAGACATGGACATATAACTTGTTGATAATGAATGTATTGCAAGAATAAAAGATAATATAAACACACAATACTTTGACTATAACTACTATAAGCTTGTTATATGATAATATAAAATATGAAATGATCTTATTAAACTTGAAAATAGAGAATGTAGTGCAAGACTAAAAGATAATATAAATACACGATGCTTTAATTGTAATTACTTACAAACTGGTTACATAGTAATATGAAGTGATTCTATCAAATTAAACGTGTTATGTAGCATATAATTTGTATTATGATATATTAATATCTTAAAAGAATTTTGATTATAACCATCCTCCACCCATATCTTACCCACTTACTATTTTCAGTTCATAAACTAAGCCAGCAAAACAGTTTTCGTATTCGTATTCATATTCGTATTCATCGAATAACATTTTCAGAATTAACTCACAACATCATGTTCATAACTATGGCCATAGTACGAACTTAAGTATTATAAAAACAAAACAAAGATCCACACACACATGGGCATGAGTAAATGATTTTACTGAACATAAAAGTTACCTGAACCACAATCCAATTCCTTAATCTCCGAATAGTACTTCACTCCATGATTATCCTCCGAGAATCACCTCACAACGACAACAGTAATCAATAACCAAACTTAGACTAATCTAAACTAGAAATCATAAGCATAACTAATTCCCAATTCACAAAATGGAAAAAAGTTGATAAGAGTACTGAGTATTAAGGATGAGTTGATAAGAATTATGAGTATTGAGGATTAAAGTATAAATCATTAAATATCTTATATTATAAATATGAAAGTGAGGCATGAACATGCACCCGAGTTAGGGCGGGTAGAGTCCCTAACTGTTGCCTTCCAGGAAGGGCGAATTCCTGGCGTTATAGGACATGTCCGGTTAAGTCTTTCAAGCAGAACAATAAAAGGTGGGGTGACGACCCTCAATAGTTTGGAGACAGCTGGTACTGTGTGGTACCCCTCTCCATTCGCGTTCATGCCAAACGATTGATTTTGTGAAACTATAGTAACTAAGTTAAGGGTGATTATCTGTTACTATAACTATGTGTTAGTTTCCAAAATACACCTAAACTTGTATTTTCTATTATGCAGTGTGTACTCAACTTTGCTGATTGATTTGTCATTTCTGTCGCCTGTCACTCGGTGGGTGGCAGAGTCTGATTTTGATGCAGGTTGGTACGAGGATATATGATGAAGGTGTTTACTTTTGTAATTGACTTTTAATAATGTAAATTAAGTAATGACTTCTATATACATATGCTTACATAGCTAAGCAAGTGATAGACTACTAGACTTTAGTCGAGTTATTGGTGTAATTAAGGTTGTTTTTTCGCTGCAAAGTAATTTAATTAAGAGTTAATTGTTGTTTATGAATGTTGAGTGTGTTTCCGCTAACAGCTCGGAAGAGCAGGCTGTTTGTATTATGATATATTAATATCTTAAATGAATTTTGAATTTTTCTTTCTTACGTTGGTATTTACAGTTTTGTCATATAATTTATAGTATGATTTTTTCATGTGGTACCTGTATACAATTTTGAACTTCATAAGGTACCTTAATAGTTTAAAAAATGCAGCAGATACCTTTATATTTTAAATAAAATGCAATAAGCGCCATTAATCCTTGACAACGTTAACTTGGCGCCAGTCTTTATTTACAATGCTACCGCTTTATCATTTATTGCGCTACAAACATCTATACACTTTTATTTAAAAAAACCCAGAACTTCCATTTCCTCTCATCTCTTCTTTTCTTCTTCTTCTTCTTCGTTGCTAGGGTGGCTAAAACATTGACAAATTTTATGAGCTAAAGTTAGGTAGAGATAACTTGTCGCGGTTAGCAAAGGGGTTAACTTGAAAGGATTTTGCATAAGTATGGTTTTCAACATTGTTTCATTTTATTTGCTTGGATTTGTTTTTGACATGAAAGAGTGTGTATGTGTTGTTCATCTATTACAATGCTTTAGTTTCATGTTTAGGGTTCTTTTTTTTTTCACAAATATGTTTCTTGTTTGATTTGAAATTACGATGATGGGTGGGATCTGGTTGTTATGTGACTACAAGGGTAAACAATTTGATGTAAGGATTGATGATGTTGATGAAACTAGTTTTATTGATATGCTTCATGACATACATATGACTCTGGGAAGCAACATGTGTGGTTACCTGAGAATTTTAGAGTTTACTAGAAGAATCCCAAGACACAAAAATTAGTGGAATTGTATGAAGATGTTCATGTTGCAAATATGTGGAGTGGCTTTCTTGGTAAGGACACTATGTAGGTATTCATGTAGGATACCAACCAACCCCTTAGGTTTGTGTTCAAATTAGTTAAGGATTTGAAAGATTCAAGAAAATTGCCGAGGCTGAATTAGAAAGATACAGGAGCAACTGGAAAGGGATAGAGAAGAAGAGATAAAAAGGAAATAGGAAGAAGAGGAGGAGTTAAGAGAATTAGAGAGTCAGAAGCCTTATGTGGCCATTGAGATACCAGTATATAATGTGTATGATTTGAGTGTTATGGAGAACTAAGGGTGTTAAGAAGAGGAAAATGTTGTAATAGTAGACTCACAACGACAACCCTTCACACTACTTACCCTCCTTACCCCTCACCTCTTCATCCGTCCCCTCCCTTACCCATCACCTCCTCATCCATCCCCCTAGACACACTCTCCATCATCCCATATCACTAAACAACCTTCACATACACACTCTCCTCTCACCCTTCCCATCCATCTCCCTATCCCAAGCTTAGCTTACTCACCTCCCCCACCTCTCCTCTACCATCCCCGCACACTCAACAACCTCCAAAGTCACACTCACCTTTTGAAAACATCCCCTCCATTGTCACACTCACCTCCCCAGCCTGCCCCTCCACCATCCCCACCCGCTCAAGAACCTTCACAATCATACTCACCCACAACCTTCTCCTCCTCCATCCCCACCCACTCAACAACCTTCCAAAGTGGTTGTTGTAAAGCGATCATGCGCAAGATAGGGACTCAAACTTGGTAAAACTACTACAAAGAGGGTTGGTACATATGGACCAAAGAGCAGGGTCCCTAGGAAAGCACCAACTAGGTTATAAACATTGTACTCGAACTTTTAAAGTTTAACGATCATTATTTGTATATAATCCTTACCAAATTTGTTTGGAATTATAAAATAGCTAAGTTATAAACATTATTATTTTTGCAAAGTCCACCTCAATACCACTCATAGATATTTTATGCCCCAGTACAATCCCTTCTTGTACCATATTAGTTTCTTCACAACGTTCTAAGGCAAGAGATAGATTAGCTAGGCAATTTTCAAAAAAAGATCCAAAAACAGAGAAATCATCCATAAAAACTTTCATGATTTTTTCAATATAATCTGAAAATATAGACATCATACAACGTTGGAAGGTAGCAGGTGCATTACATAATCGAAAAGGCATTTTACGAAACGCATAGGTACCATAAGGGCATATAAATGTGATTTTCTCCTAATCTTCAGGAGCCACCGGAATTTGGTTAAACCTAGAGTAACCATCAAGGAAACAATAATATTCAAATCCGGCTACTCTTTCTAACATTTGATCTAAGAAGGGTAGTGGAAAATGATCTTTACGAGTGGCACCATTATGTTTTCTGTAGTTAATACATACTCTCCAACCAGTGACTGTCCTAGTGGGAATTAGTTTATTATTATCATTAGGCACTACTGTGACTCCACCCTTTTTAGGTACAACTTGAACATGACTAATCCACAAACTATCAAATATAGGATAATAATTCCGGCATCTAACCATTTCCGAATTTCTTTCTTAACTACATCTTGCATATTGGGATATAGGCGTCTTTGATTTTGGACAGAAGGTTTAAAATCATCTTCCATTAATATTTTATGCATGCAAACAGAGGGGCTAATTCCTTTTAAATCTGAAATACTCCAACCTAATGCTCTTTTTCTTTCTCTTAAAACACGCAGTAGCTTATTCAATTGTTCATCAGTTAATGAAGCATTTATAATAACAACGAGTGTATTATTATCACCTAAATATGCATATTTCAGATGTGTAGGCAGAGGCTTAAGTTCAAAAACAGGAGGTTGCACGAAAGAATGAGGGGGAAGAAGATTACCTTTACCGAGTTCTTCGAAATGATTGCCTTTTTTCTTCCATGGAGTACATGCCTCTAATGCAAGAGCCATCTCATTTACCTCTGCATCATTTCCACAATGTTCACCTACTAAACATGTCTCAAGAGAGTCGCTAAAAGTAACCTTGTTAAGCTCTTCTACATCTAATTTATCATGAAATCAACTTAAAATACATGATCAGTAAAAGAGGGATATTTAGAAGATTGGAATAAATTGAATTGCACCTCTTCTTTACCAATTTTAAAGGTTAACTTACCGTTTTTAACATCAATTATAGCACCAAATGTGGCTAAAAACAGTTTACCCAAAATTATAGGTACATCAACATCCTCATCCATATCAAGAATAACGAAATCAACATGAATAATAAATTTATCCACCTTCATTAATACATTTTCGACTACTCCTAGAGGATATTCAATAGATCTGTCAGCAAGTTGTAACGAGATAGTAGTGCATTTTAACTAAGTTAGTCCTAGCTTCTTGCATATTGACAACGGCATAAGTGACACACTCGCACCTAAATCACAAAGATCCTTAGAAAAATTAATATCACCAATAGTACACGGGATAGAAAAACTCCCTGGATCTTTTAATTTAGGCGGAAGCTTATTCCGAATAACAACACTACATTCCTCACTTAAAGAAATGGTTTCATAATCTTCAAGTTTTCTTTTCTTAGACATGATTTCTTAAAGGAATTTAGAATAAAAAGGAATTTGCATTAAAGCATTAGCAAAATGAATATTAATTTGTAGTTCTTTAAACATTTTCATAAATTTCTCAAATTGATTATCCAACTTATTCTTTTTAAGTCTTTGAGGAAAAGGAATAGGAGGTACATAAGGTTTAATAGGAGAAAGAGAGGGTGATTCTAGTTCTTTTTCAACTGATTCTTCATTGTTTTGCTCATTTTCTTTTAACTCCATATTCTTCTTAGAACTTATCATTTACTTCAGATAAATTGGACCACTCCTTAATGTTATGGCTATGATATGCTCCTTAGGATTGACTTTTGTTTTATTAGGTAGGGCTCCCTGGTTTCTAGAGTTAATTGCATTAGCTAATTGTCCAAGTTGCATTTCCACATTTCTATTAGAAATAGCTATCTGATCAACTTTAGTTTCCATTTTTTCAATTCTTTCAGAAGTAGCATTATCCAATATTTCAATAGCCAACTCACATGATGATTTACTTTCTTGTTGTGGTTGTTTTGGGTGAAAGCCAGGTGGGTTTGGTGGTCTAAAATTGGCATTTTGGTGTCCTTGGTCTCTCCAAAAAAAATTAGGGTGATTTCTCCAACCTTGGTTATAAGTATTAGAGTAAGGATCATTTTGTGGTGGTCTATTAAAATTAGAAACATATTGAGCTTGTTCCATATTAGCACATTCCGTAGGTAGATGGCCACCACCACAAATATTACATGTCACATTTGAAGAAGACACAAAATTGACATATTCGTTTTAGTGAACAAATTTACCAGGTTGTCCACTTTTGCATTTAACATATTTATTCCTTCTATTTCATACTTACCACCAGTTCTTCTTGGTTTATTTCGATCATTAGACCAGTGATAATTATTTGAAGCCATTTTGTTCTAATAATTTATTGACTACCTCAATAGTATTACCCATTATAACACCTCCTGCAGCAGCATTTATAGTGATTCTAACAGATTCATTCAGAACATTATAAAAAGTTTGCACAAGCAACCAATCTAGGACACCAGGGTGAGGACATTGACGTTGTAAGTGTTTAAACCTTTCCCAAGCCTCATATAAAGACTCCTTATCATTCTGTATGAAACTAGTTATATCATTTCTTAGTTTAGCAGTCTTACCAGGAAAGTACTTTCTAAGAAAAGCTCCAGATAAATCTTCCCAAGTAGTAAAAGAATTAGCAGGATTAGATTTTAACCATTTTTGTTGCTTTATCTTTCAGCGAGAAGGGGAAAAGTCCTAATCTAATGGCATCATTGGTTATTCCATTCAACTTAAGAGTATCACATTTTTCTAGAAAATTACCTATATGGTCATTAGGATCTTCATTATCTAGTCCACTAAATTGTTCTCGTTGAACTATACGAATTAAGGTAGGACTAATTTCAAAATTATTTGCAGTAACCGTTGGTCTTACAATACTTGAAGGGGATCCACTAGCATTTGGCATTGCGTCACGGAGAGGCTTTTCATTGTTGTCATCCCCCATCGCTACTAGTTTACTGTCAGATCCTTCAGAAAAGATGTACTCCAAATCAAAATCGGACAGCTTTTGTATTTGCTCCAACCTCTTTTGTTTCCTTAGTGCACGAGTTGTTTTTTCAATCTCTGGATCAAATGAAACCAAAGAACGATTAGTACGTGGCATACACTAATAAATATCATAAAGTTTGAACTTAAATTAATAATTCTGTGAGCAAAAGGAAAAATCACCAAAAGTGTATCAACTTCTATGTTAAATAATTAAGAAATACAACTACTAGTGATTAGGAAAAGAAACTAATTATTAAAAGAAATTCTAATACTATACTAACTTAAGAACACAAAGATATCACCAACAAAACGTTTATGAAAGGCGGAAGAATTTTACAGGAAAATAAAACAAGTGCTAACAAGAAAATAAAGTCTAAATTAATATTAAAGTCCGTTTATTGAATTATTGTTTCCTTTTTTTGTTTTTTGTTTTTTCCTCCTTTTTTCAATTGATGCCTGGAGACTTCTTAGTCTTCAGTCCCCTCTTGTGGATGTCGTGGCTGCAATCTTATTAGCGGATTGTTGTTGCTGTTGGTCTTTTGGACCAAGGCAAGAAATATTTTCCCTTTTTTCTTTTCTTCTTTAATGGGCTTCAATTTAATGACTCTTTTCAACCTCTTTTCTTTTGCTTCTTTTTTTTTTCTTTCTTCTAATTTTACCTACAAATAAATTAATAAAGTAATAAAATATTTGCATAATAGAATTATACTACTACTATAAATATTTAACAAGTCAAATTAACATATATGAGATTGGTAGTAGTAGCATCAAGGAAAATAATTTATTGAACACATTTTTTCATATTTTAAAACAATTTTATTACTTAAGTAACATAGCTCTTGAAATGTCAAAATATGAGAAGAAAACATATCATAAGTCTCTAAACTTATGCTAAAAAGTAATATATCAGGCATAAATCATCTATAAAATATAGCATTATCAGTCACACGGAGGTGTGTGCTTAACGCACTCCTCTATGTGACGCATAATTTTCTTTCTTATCTTTTTCAAAGCGTGTACCAAATGTACGGTTTTTATAGGGCATGTCGCGTCAGGTGCACCAATGTCACATGTCATCTTGCGCCTAGCGTAGATGGCGCGTGAACACATATTCATTTTTCCTATAAATATTATTGATTGTCATACAATTTTTCAAAAAACTTCAGTAATTGACTTTTACAATAGAACTTTCAATACTTACAAACCTCCCTACGAAACGTCTCTATAAAACTCATACCTTTCAAATCTACAAACGCAAACTTATCTCCATACCTTCAAACAATTATACTTTCAAGATTCACGATTGGTTGTCCCGAAGGTTGTCAATCTTGCAGACACAAGCCGCGGTATAATCCTGAAGGTCCTTTAATAAAATTATTATTTTTATTTTGAAGTTACTAACTGTTTCTTTTCTAATATAGATCTTTAATACAAAATTGTTCTATTGTACATTCTAATCCTTCTTTCCGTTTATTTATTTTCATATACTATTATATTATTGTCTGATTGTTTTATGTATGATTTTTATCACCCACATCTTACTTTTGCTAATCAAGACCTAAAGATTAGTTCTAATATTAATCATAGAATTTCAACAACCTGCTATGTTGCTAATAACATATCACTAAAAAATAGTTTTTTATGTGTTTACTGAACCAACCTAGACTAATTTATTTTTAGGATGCATGAAAATATTTTATTTGGTTATTCTTCTACATAAAAATTGACATGAATCGATATTAAGAAGAAGCCAGCAATGGGCGACAGAGTTTCTGACTGTGTTTGTACCCTCACCCCCGAACTCAATCAATGCTTCATCATCATCTATGGAGTCAGGATGGGGAAACGTCCATTGGATAAGTCCAAGGTTTCCCAATATCCAATTAGGTTTATGAGTTTGCCTTTAAAGACTTGTTGGCGACTTCAAAATATTTTCAATAAGATCTTTACAATGAGATAGTAAATTATGCACTCACACCCCGCAGGGAAAATAAAAACACGCCTACACCCACCCTACTTTTTCTAACTGTCAAATCACCATCCTCTTCACTACTCTCACTGTATGCGTGTATTTCATCTTTACTCTCTTTATACTCACTAATGTTACATGTGTCAAGGTGTGGGGAGGTTTTGTGCCTTGGTTCACTTGTTATTGAGCACCAAGAAGACCTTCTATTGCTCGTTCTTGCAGAACTTGTGTTATTCTCAACAACTTGTTGCTGTACTCCTTAACCTTATTCCTAGTTGTTTTAAACTCACCATCACTAGTATCAGACCCAAGGTTCTAAAAAGAAAATCCTTCACCTTTTAACTCAAGATCAATCTCTCCTCCTTCATTTTCTTGGTCACTGACCTCCTCATCACTACTGCTTGCACCATCATCAGCTTCATAATTAGGATAAGTATCATCACTAAACTCATCACTGCTAGGGCCATGTAGATCTTCCAAAGGGATTGGATTGTGTGGCCTTGGCTCCTCCAATTCATAATTGTCAATGAATTATGTGTCAGTGTATTCAGTGAATTGAATGGCAGGTAATGTTTCTTTGGGTGGTGAAGGCTTCTTAGGTGCTGAAGGCTTTTTGGGTGGTGAAGGTTTTTTAAGTGGTGAAGAGTGTTAGGGTGGTGAAGGTTGTGTGGGTGTTTTCTTGGTCAAAGTAGGTTGTTTTGTAGCTGATTTTTGTTTGGTTTTAGTAGGATGTGTTGGTGGTGATGGCTTATGAGGCGGTGGAGGTGGTGGTTGATTGGAAGGTGATGGTTATCTAGGAGGTGAAGTTTTCTTGGTAGGGAAAGTTTCAGTGGGTAAAGGGTGCTCAAGGTTTTCTACGATTACTTTATGGGAGGAGTCAAAGTGTGGCTGACTTTTGGTGCTTGCTGATGTGGAAGATTTTGTTCATGGTACTGTTGATTTGGAGTTTAGTGTTTTTCGTCTAGGTATCAGTTTTTGAGTTGGGCTTTGGGATTTTCAGTTGAGATTTTGGGCTAACTTTGCGAAGTCTGAAAGCGCCATTGAATAACATGTGGGTTAGTGTGCTAAATCCTTGGTGAAAGGCTATTATGGTACACAAAAACCTCAACACGTCTACTCCTAACAACCAATTCAGTCATCTCCAACACCTCACTGTTTGCATAAACCCTCCTCAAATCATTAACCAAACATAGTCCTAGGACCAAGTAGAAAAGACCCTTAACCTTGCATGTTAGTTTCCTCTATTTTTCCCTTAATTTTCTAAGTCGAACCAACACAACTCATCAGAAACTACACCTATATATAGTCCTAGACTTATCTCCCTCATAAACTAAACCTTGTTTGCCAAAATTTCTGTCACAACAGACATCGTACAGTTATGCATACAAATACCAAAAATCAACAACAACAAACCTAAGAAACATTCACACAGAAACCCTAAGTCTAAGGAAATTGAAACATATTTGTTAAATTGCACAAAAATTGGGAACTCAGCCAAATTTTGTTGCTTTACTAGAATTACTAGTAAATTAGAAGCGAATTGATGAAGCTAACTACTTTTACGCAACAAATTTCATCAAATAAACCTTACAAGTTCTATAGTTCAGTCAAAAACTAAATATAACTCATCTTCAAAAACAAATTAAAAGCATTAGTGTTTTGAATTTTTACCTTGCAGAAAACGATGTCGCCTTCATCCTTTTGCAGGGAATTCAACGCGTTGATGCCCAGTTCAAACTTCAATATGCAAGTTGGTGAGCTTAGTAGTGGTGAAAAGAAAGAGAGAGAGAGAGAGAGAAAGAGAAAGAGAAAGAGAAAGAGAGAGAGAGAGAGAGAGAGAGAGAGGAGTGACAGCATTTTTGAAGAGGAGGGTCAATTTTGCGTTTTTGTTCTTTATTGAGGAGTCAAGAAATCTTGGGATGGAAATTTACTAAAAAAAGTCAACAACCAAATAATGAAAAGGATTAACCAGTTTCCTGTCAAGTTGATGTGTCTTATTTATACATAGATTTTAGGTGTATTTAGGTTGCATTTCTAGTTTATATTAGAGCATTTAGGTTCATATTTGCATGATTTACACAAGTTTTGCTCCATTGCTCTTTGTGTGCTTGTTTTGATGAATTTCATATGATATTAATGCAAATAGATTATGGTTAGTGAAACAAACATGAATAAAGAAGGTAGATTCTAGGAGGATCACAAAACATCTCTTTGGGACGAATTTGGGCTAGAATAAAGCGAACCATCATTACAAGAAAGGTGAAAACCGACTCTTATACGCTTTTTTACCCATAAATTATGATACATAATTGATAATGAATTGATTCCAATTGGGTTGGAAAGGAGACTTTAAGAGCTTTCCAATGAATGCTCACACTCTGAATTTCGACGAAACATGAGAATGTTATGAAATTTTGAAAATGAGCATTTTTGGTGTTTGTTGCGGGCGTGGCCGAGCAGATCGTCGTTTTACTTATTTCGACGATTTTTGACCTGACAACCGGCCAACCGGGCAAGTTCCGCCCCCACAGCCCGAGCGGAGCAATTTTTATGCGTTTTGAAGTGCGTGTTGCGCACTTTCTGATTTTAATATAAATACTTGTCCTTTTAGTGGAGAATAACTACCTTTTCTTATTATTATTTCAGTCATTAGTTTTCTGAGCACTTTTATTCTCTCAAGAACCCTAGTTTATTATACATTACAAATTCATTCAAGATTCAATAGAGTAATTGTTTTTAATATTCGTTCTTCAATTGGTATTGTTTCACATCCCTTACAATTCTCTTTTCAGTTCTTCATTATTATTACATCATGTTGCTTACTTATTTAATTGTTATTATGAATTTCCTAATTATATGTGAGTAGTTTATTTTCTAGGGACCAAATCTATGTATGCATATGAGGGATTGATTGAATAATAGTTTAATTAATTCATTGATTTGTTTGATTCTTGCTATTGAGTTATTTAAGTTAATCTACAAGTTTGGCCAACTGTGTTGATTATTGTTGCAATACAAAGTTATAGACCGAGAGGTAAGATTTTGTATAGGCTCTCATTAGTAGGCTTGACGATCTATGACCATACGAGAGCGACTTAGTGAGTTTCGAGGGAGGTAATGTTCAAGAGAAATTACATGTGCCCTAGTTAGATTATTTATTAAGTTCTTCAATCATTCTTGATATCCTGAATTCCATATATGGTGAACCAATCCCTAAATTTTCCCATATTTGATAATTGTGATTTGATTATTTGCTTAGTTCAGTAAACCAACCATTTTCATCTGATTTAGTTATTATAATATTAGTGTTCTGATATAATAGTATAACTCTCTCCCTGTGGATTCAATCCTGACTTCATTGACTACGAGTTAGTGAAACTTAGGTTATTTTTTATTAGGTGATATGATTTTAGCATGTCACAACTTGATCCCCTAGCGGAAATTTTGAAAAAAGTTTGTTATATTATAAAAATAATAAAAATTTTGTATTATTGTGAGAGAACGGGTAATTTTTTTTTATTATTTTAGTTAAAAGATCCTAATTAATATATAGGTACCTTGTATATGTCTTATACACCTATCAACTATTAGAGATAATACTTGTACTATGTCCCTTATGAGTTATGATCATGAATCCTACCACATCATAATTCATAATATTCAATTTGGTTTAGTATGACCCTCGATTTGCATTATTATTTATAACCAAAATACGTCATATTCTTAATGATTGGGTTTAACCTCAGTCCTCACATAAGACCAACCCATGGCCAATTGGCCATGCATCTATTCCTGCACATGCGAAAATAGTTAGAAGAATGGTCCACAACTACAAAGTTCTATCTCTTTGCCAGCTTCACCTGTGTTCCACACTTAGCTTGATGACAAAATAAGATCCAGAAAAGGGTGAAAAGAGACGAGAAACAAGAACACTTATATGTTCAATGGTTATTTTTAACATAGGGTCCAAACAGTCTTTTGCGTATCTGTATTATTCACATGGTTGTGTTGGCTGTCGGGGTCTGATGTTACTGGAGTATATTGATAGTACATACGGAACCTTATTACGTACCTTAATTGATTCAATTAAGGTTCGACAAGATTAAATGGATTCTTAATCTATGAGCATGTTTCATTAATGTTTATCTAAATTTGTTTTAGGTTGCAAGTGGCAATTCTATAAAAAGCTATCTTTTTGGAGGTGAAGCCACTTAAGCCCTCGCTTGAATTCATTAGAGTCATTCATCAATGGTTTATAAAAAAAAATCATCATAAACACTGGCAAAGAGTTAAATCAATTTTAAAATTTGTCAGATGTATTAAGTTGAAGTACAAAAATATTTACTTCCTTCTTAGTTCTTATTGATGCTTTTAGTTTGACTTGCACATGTGTTAATGTAAATATCTAAATATTAGTACAATGTAATTACATACGTAAAAATTATAAAAATTCAATATTGAGATGAATCAAATAAGACTACATATGATTATATTTTTTTTGTTATTATTGAAAAATATTTAGAAGATTCTATGTAATTTCGAATAGTGTCAAAATTCTAAGTATAATAGAGGTTGTATAATTTAATAGTCTTAATTAATTATTATGTAATCTCGCACTCCTGTTTTTGAAAGATCATTTGCTAAATATAAGAAATATACATAACTTAGGTTGCATTATCTTCAACTTCCAAAAAATAAGTTTCAGTTATAATCAAGTTCATCAAGTCTGATTAGGTCTAATTAAAATAAGATAAAATTAAGGTTGATCAAGTCTATTAAGTTTAGTTCACATATTATCAGGTGAATATAATTCACCCTTTATCATACTAAAATTTGAAAGTAAGTACATATATACCCTGGAAAAATAGAAAACAAGAAATGGCAATCAAACCTGCATGATCTGTTAAGTTGGGCTGCGTCTTCCAACTTCGCGTATTCTAACCCATGTAAAGTCAATTGTAACATATATCATTTGGTAAAATTATGTTTGTTTTAACTCAAATAGTTCCCTCTAGGTTTTCCATGGGAGGGTGGTCTAGGTTTTTCTAGGGTTCCTCGTTTTTTGGGGTTCCTTTTCCCAAGTTTACCTTGGGATCTGTGGTTTTTCGTCGTGATTATCATCATGGCGACATCAATTCAATCATCAGGAGAGCCTAATACCTCTTCGAATACAACAAAAAATGGTGCTTTGACAAAAAACCTAGATATATTGGATACGATTAATATACACGATACGAATACTTTGGCCGAAAACTTAAAATTGCGACACGATACTGAGAGTTCTGGGAGGCAACCGGAGAATGATGGTGAGGAGGCGGTGGAGTGGGTGGCTGAGGGGGAGGATGAGGAGGATGCTCGCATAGAACTGGGGCTGGTGGGAAAAGTCTGGACTAAACGGACTATCAACGTGAAGGCCTTCATGAACACGATGCAGCAGGTATGGCAACCACTCCATGGGGTTGACATAAGTAGTATTGGGGAGAATACCTTCACTTTCCAGTTTCATCATTGGCGAGACAAAGCTAAGGTAATGGAGGGTCAACCTTGGCACTTCGATAACCATGCTATTCTTTTTGATCACATTCAAGGTAATGTCAAACCTTCTGAACTCAATCTCTATGAATTTCCTTTGTGGGTGCGTGTCTATAATTTGCCTTTTAAGGGTCGTTTGAATCTTGCTAATGTTGAAGCTATAGGGAGGAGAATTGGGGTGTTTGTTAAGATGGATAGTTCTGGTTCCTTTGGTATAGACAAGTCGATTAGGCTAAGAATTAAAATTGATGTTCGAAAACCTCTGCTGCAACGAGTCAAAGTAAAACTTAGAGGTGGGGAGGAAGATTATTATGAAGTAAAATATGAAAGACCTCCTTTGTTTTGCTATCATTGTGGGCGGTTGGGGCATGGTCTCAAAGATTGTGGTGAGTGTAAAGAGGAGGATGAGCCATCTCTATGCTTTGGAATGTGGTTGAAAGCATCACCGTGGAAACGTAATTTGGGTCGAACTTATACCCAGGAGAGACAAGATATGAAAGGGTGTGCGAAGGCTTTGTTTGTCACTAAACCAAAAACTGCAATCTCTCAGGGGATGTGTTCGCAAGTAAGGCAGGTGGCAAATATACTCAATGAAGCTCTCACTCTTGAAAGTGAGAAGGAAAGACAGGAGGTAAGAGAATCGCTAAATGAAGAGGGGCGAGACAAAGAGAAAGCTGGGGATGTTACTGCTGAGCCACATAACTCAATTACCGAGACACTCACCCATATGGAGAACGAAAAGGCTGCTATAGCTGAGTTGAATAGTAAGAAGAAAAGCTGGAAAAGGGCTGCTAGAGTAGGGAAAACGGAGGGGAAAATGCAGGTGCAGGTGGGGGGGGGGGTTGAGGCGTAAAGAAAGAGAAAGTGAGAAGGAGGAGGAGGAGTATGAAGGAGTAACTTGTGGCATTCGAAAAAAAAATAGGATTGGATGCTAGTGTGTTTGCGCAACAGGTTGATGCTACAAATCTCGACGGAGTGGCGGGTCCCACCTCTTGGACCCTCGGTGATAAATGAATAACATCCTTTCATGGAATTGCCGGGGATTGGGGAGCATCCCGGCAGTCAACGCGTTGCGACGTGTTGTTATAAGTGAACAACCCCAAGTTATTTTTTTGCAAGAAACAAAACTCCATCATGCTGAGATGGAGAGAGTTAGGATGCGTTTGAATTTTAGAAACATGCTAGTAGTAGACTGTAGGGGGGATGGACGACGAAGAAAGGGAGGTATTGCGCTGCTTTGGCGAGATGGGTGGGATATTCAGATCCTATCCTTTTCGCACAACCATATTGACTCATACATAACCATGGACGATGGACTCCAATGGCGTTTCACTGGTTTGTATGGTTTTCCGGAAGCTGAAAATAAAGTGAAAACTGGTTTGTTACTTCGAAATCTTTATATAGATGATGAGAGGCCGTGGCTTTGTGGTGGAGACATCAACCTTATGCTATGGTCTGCTGAAAAACAAGGGGGTCGTGAGTTTAATTTCGAAGAGGCGGAAATTTTGCGGAATGCTATGGATTATTGTAAGATGGAAGATCTTCACTACGTTGGACATCCATTTACGTGGACCAATAATCAAGGAGGGGAGAACAACTTGCAAGAGCGATTGGATAGATTTGTTGCGAATGCAGCCTGGAGATACAAATATGAGCATTCATATGTTGCTCATCTTGAGAAGAGACGTTCGGATCACTTGCCCCTGGTTTTGCATATTCGAAAGAAACGGCCTCCGAGCAGGGAAGAAAAAAAAGGAAGCTGTTTAGATTTGAAGAAATGTGGACGAGAGAGGAGGAATGTGGGGAGGTTATTGATGCTATGTGGCGGCAAGGAGGTGATGTGAGAGGCAATCTAAATCGTATGGCTAAGAATTGCGTGAATGGAGTAGTAAGCACTTCGGGGAATTTGCTAAAGAAATGCGGGCTTGTAAACTCCAGATGGGGAAATTAATGGAGGAAGAGCAAACTAGTGAAAACATTAATCGAATGCAAGCTATAGAAGAGAGAATGGATGAGCTAGAGAAGAGGGAGGAGATTTATTGGAAGCAACGCAGTAGACAAAATTGGTTGAAGCATGGCGATCGAAACACGAAATTTTTTCATGAAAAAGCCAAACAAAGGGTAGCTCGAAACCAAATTAGAAGATTGAAAAATGAAGCTGGAGAGTGGTTTGATGAAGAAGATGATATTGCGGGTGTGCTGGTTCAGCATTTCCGCGAGCTGTACAAGGAGAACGAGTTTTCGAGATGACTCCGGTACTGGAAGCTGTTGATGCAAAGGTAACCCCTCTGATGTGCAGTATGTTGGGCGAGAATTTCCGCAGGGAAGAAATTGAAGAAGCGGTAAAACAGATGCACCCGACAAAAGCTCCGGGTCCAGATGGTATGTGTGCATTGTTCTATCAGAAATATTGGGATACGATTGGAAATGATATATGTGGGGAAATCCTCGACTTGCTGAATAATGGGGGAGATATTGGTGCTATTAATCAGACTCATATTGTCTTAATCCCGAAAAAAAAGGTATGTGAATCTCCAGTGGATTTTAGACCGATAAGCCTTTGCAATGTGTATTATAAAATTCTCTCCAAAGTACTGGCAGATAGACTCAAAAAAGTTCTCCCGGCTCTTATTCATGAAACACAGAGTGGGTTCGTGCCGGGAAGACTTATTACTGATAACATATTGGTAGCTTATGAGTGCTTTCACTATTTGAAAAAGAAGAAAAAAGGGAAAGAAGGTTACTTGGGGCTAAAATTGGACATGAGCAAGGCCTACGATCGAGTTGAGTGGAGGTTTATGGAGAATATGATGCGGAAAATGGGTTTCCCGGATAGATATGTGAGACTCATTATGGGGTGTGTGTCGTCTACTTCTTTTTCTATCCTAGTGAATGGTCAACCTTCACAGCACTTTGTTCCATCGCGGCGACTTCGACAGGGTGATCCACTTTCGCCTTTCCTGTTTATACTTTGCGCAGAAGGTTTAACCTCTCTTCCCAGGGAAGCTGAAGCAAAAAGGGAGATTCATGGCCTAAAGATAGGGAAAAAAGTTGATGCAATATCTCACCTGTTTTTTGCGGACGATAGTTTATTGTTCATTCGAGCAAATGAAGGGGAAGTGGAACGTGTGCTGGAGATTCTAACCACCTATGAAGCTGCTTCGGGGCAAAAGCTTAATATAAATAAGTCCGAAGTCTCTTTTGGCCAAAACATCGAACAAGAAAAGAAACAGGTGCTTCAGATGAAGTTAGCGTTTAAGGCTGTTGAGAATCATGAGACTTATCTTGGACTCCCAACATATGTTAGTGGATCCAAGAAGCGGGTATTTAAATATATTCAAGAAAGAGTCCTAAAGAAGGTGAAAGGGTGGAAAGAGGGGTTTCTTTCACAAGCGAGGAGAGAAGTGCTTATAAAGGCCATAGCGCAGGCTATACCAACATATGCAATGCAGTGTTTTCTTATCCCGAAGAGTATTCTGAAAGAAGTGGAAGGGTTGTATAGGGCGTTTTTTTGGGGACAACGGAAAGAGGAAAAAAAGATCGCATGGGTGGCTTGGCAAAAAATTGTAGCTTCAAAGAGAGAGGGTGGGCTTGGAATGAGGGATCTCCCGGCTTTTAACAAATCTCTTCTAGCGAAACAAGCATGGCGCCTCATTAAGTTTCCTAACTCGCTGGTAGCTAAAACTTTGAAGAACAAATACTTCCCTCACTCGTCTTTCTTGGAGATTAGAGAGAGCCCAGTTGCAAGTTTCACGTGGCGCTCCATTTTGTCGGCAAGGGGACTGCTCCAAAGAGGCTTGAAAAAGGTGGTTGGCAGTGGTCATGATATCAATATTTGGGCAGACCCTTGGGTCCCAAGTCTTCCAAACATTCGCATTTTTCACAAGGAGAGAGAAGAGATGAAGGACCACAAAGAGTGAGTGACTTAATGAGGGACCGACAGTGGAATGTAGAGTTATTGGAGAGTTTGTTTTCTAGGTGGGAGGTTGATTCAATTCGAAGCATTCCTATAGCCCCCAATGCGCGGCACGATATATGGGCATGGCACCACTCCAAAAGAGGGGAGTTCACAACCAGAAGTGCATATTTTCTTGCTTTGGAAGAGATGTCCCTCACAGGAGCTGCATCATCCAGTGCAAACAGATGGGGGTCGTGGAACAAACTATGGTAAACAGATGCTCCAATGAAGATAAAAAATTTCGGATGGCGTGCATTACACAATGGTCTTGCGGTTTTTGCGAATCTAAAATATCGGGGTTGCGAGTGTGACAATTTATGCCTTCTATGTGGAGAGGATGAAGAATCTACCTTTCATAGATTGGTCACTTGTCCGGATTCCCAGTGGATTTGGAAAACATCACCACTTCGAATTGAGGTTCCTACAACCATGAGAAATGATTTTAAGAACTGGTGCGAAACATCTGCCATGCTTGATATGGACGAAAGATGGTGGGCTTTGTTCTGGAATATTAAACAGGTGGGTTTTTGAAAAGAAAAAAGAAGAGAAGAATTGGGTGATAGAGAAAGCGATGAAGAGTGTGGAAGAATTCAGCACGATTTGCGAGAAGACTTCGCTGAGTCAGTGTGAGGTGGGTGGCGAAAGGGAGGGGTGGCAACCACCGAGTGCGGGGATGATAAAGCTGAACTCTGATGCTGCTGTGTTCTCTGAGGGACAAGTGGGTTGTGGTGGCATTTTGAGGGACCACCAGGGCACTGTACTGGGTTCTCCTTGCCTTCTGGTTGCAGGTCACTTGGAGATTGATGCGGCGGAGGCTCTCGCAGCAAGGCATGGACTACAGTTTGCGGTGGAGCAGGGTGTGAGGATGATAACCTTGGAGAGTGATTGTCTGAAACTAATTTCTCATTTGCAAAGAGGAGTGATAGAAAGTTCTAGTTTTGGTTTTCTTGTAGCAGACATTTTAGAGTTGGCTCAGATTTGTTTGTCTTTTTCTTGTAAGCATGTCAGGAGGGTAGGAAACCAAGTTGCCCATAAACTGGCACACCTTAGCAGAGGTTGTTATGCCAGGCAAGGGTGGGTTGGTGAAGCTCCTCCTAAGGTGAATCATCTCCTTTTGGCTGATATGGAATAAATGTGTGAACTTTTCCCGTCAAAAAAAAAAAAAAAAAAATCATGTTTGTTTTTGTGGTATGAAGACTAGACCAACTACAAGAGGAAGGTGAATTGTAGTTGAGGGGAAATTTTCAAATTTAATTGCGGAATAGAAAGAACTTAGAATGAAAGAAAGATTGCGCACAAGATTTAACCTGCATGGAAAACTTTCTAGGCCCACTAGGAAGATAAACCTTGGCCTCAAAGGATTTTAACTCAATAATTCTCTTATTATAGTAGGCCAAAAGACTCTCTTTACAACCTATTACTGGACCCTTCTCTGTTCCTCTAGGAACTTGTTCCCAGTCACTCAGTTCCCGCTGAACTGATGACACTCATTTGACTTCACTCGAAGTCTTCTCTTTATTTATTACAAGGATATTATGAATTTCTCACTCGCACAAACACTATGTATATTATAATGATATGTATTGTAGGAGCAGAAGAAAATTACAGAAAAACTTTCAAAGTAAATAATGAATTGTAATGCATGAATGTCGCAAGTTTTTCCAAAAAAGTATTTTCCTCCTTAACAAAGATGCAATAGCTTCTTGCACTTCACTCCACATTCTTCATGTTGTGTGCTTGCTAAAACCTAGGGATCATGACCCTTCACACGCAGTGCAATAGATTTAACCGCTCTCCACTAGCTGTTGTGCACCAATAGTAAGTAAGTTTGTTGGAGGATATCTCGCCCCAACTCTCCTTCTTGTTAGCCACGATTGATTCAATCTATTGCATATAACAAGCAACAACTTTGCATCTAATAACTGAAAATCTTTCTCAAAAAAGATTCTCAATTACTCCCTCCGCCCCATAATAAAGTGCTTGTTTCTTTTTTACACGGTCTCCAAAAAATAACTTTAACCTTTAATATCTTCAATTCCGTATTAATAAAAAATATAAAAAGTTGATATTATGAAACTACACATTGAGACGAATTTAACAAGATCCCACATGAATATATATTTTTTTATATATACAAATGAGAATATTTGGTCAAAGATTTTAAAGTTTGACCCACTAAAAATGATATAGGCACTATATTATGGGACGGAGGGAGTACTAGATTTATCATTCATGTCATATAATAAAATTCAAAGTATATAAAGAATATCTTGAGTAGATTAAAACTCATTAATCTTTCTCCACAAGATATATAAAAATTAACAAGACAATATTTTTGGAATTTTATATTTTTCAAAATAAAACTATACAAGACCTAAATATTTGGCATCATCCACTAGTAGAATAAATAATAATTGCGTCGGTCATTGAGTAGCCTATTGCGGCGGTTTTTACCGCGTAGAAATTAAGGGTGCAGCAATAGGTTATAACATATTGTCACGGGTTTTTACTGCAGTAGTAGGCCGAGATATTGATGTCGTTCCTTGCCAAAATTGCAGCAGTAGGTGTAATATATTGATGCGGTTTTGCCCACGAACCAGAGCAATATAGTTTTTTCACTAGGTACCCCTGTACTTTATCAAAATTCATGGGGTACCCCTAATTTCAAAAAAATGCACCAGGTACCCTTATTCTTTTCACAAAATGCATGAAATGCCCTTAATGACTAACAGTGTTAAGTTTCCGTTAGTCATTAGGGTTAATTAACCCCTTTAACCCCTCTAACCCCTCTAACCCTAATTAAATCCCTAATTAACTAAGCAAATCCTAACCCTAAACCAACTCCCTAACTTCAAACCTTAGCCACCACTATCAACCACCACCACCCCATCACCACCCAACAACCAGCATCTCCCTTCCCCTCCCCCACCCCACCCCACCCCTGAGCCCGTAACAGACCCCCTCCCTACCCCTGCAACACCCTTCCCCCACCCCACCTCGAAGCCCGCAACACCCCTCCCCCGTAACCGACACGACATCAGCCCCCTCTCTCCTCTCTACTGAAGCTCATCAATGGCGCCATCCTCCTCCTCGTCGTCTTGCGCGAATTCCCAGTCGCGAATTACTTTGAACCGTTTCTTTCTCAACAACCCCGTCGAAATTCCTCCTTGATTTCTTTTTCTCTCTCCTTCTTTCTTCATTGATTTTTGATTTCGAAAATGGTTTCGAAAATGTTTTCAAAATTTGTTTTCGAAAATGATTTCAAAATTGGTTTTCGAAAATGATTTTGAAAATCGTTTTCGCAAAAGGTTTTCGAAAACTGATTTTCGAAAATGGTTTTCGAAAATAATTTTGAAAATGGTTTTCTAAAATAATTTCGAAAACAAATTTTGAAAATAATTTCGAAAATGTTTTTAAAATTGATTTTCGAAAATGGTGTTGCTGCTAGGGGAGGGGGAAGCTGCCGGGGTTGGGGGTGGGGGTGGGGGTGGGTTGGGGAAATCTAGGGGAGATGATGAGGATCTGAGGGGTGAGGGAGGAGGGAGGAGGGGGGGGGGTGGTGGTGGTTGGGTGGTGGTTGTGTTTAAGTCATGGGTTAGGGTTAGGGTTAGGGTTAGGTTAAGGTTAGAGGTTAGGGTTTAGTTAATTAATTAGGGTTTAATTAGGGTTAGAGAGTTAATTAACCCTAATGACTAACGGAAACTTAACACCGTCAGTCATTAAGGGTATTTGGTGCATTTAACTTGAATAATAAGGGTACCTGGTGCATTTTTTTAAAACCAGGGGTACCCCATGAATTTTGAAAAACCATAGGGGTACCTGGTGAAAAAACCGTTGATTTTTTTTTAAAAAAATATTTATGCATGCATGTTCCATACAATCTTCTCATGCAAGAAGTAGAATGCACAGCTGCAACAATATTTTCTGTATAAATTTCAGTAGAGCTTTGTTTATAAATTGGATAAACCCTATAATTGGGAATTAGCCTGTACAATATTATATGCAACATTCACCATCTAATCGCCCTAAACAACTAACATCGATCATCCAAAATTCATCCAATAACCAACCTCCATCATCCTCAGGGCCGGTCCTGACATTTTAGGGGCCCTAGGCGAAATCATATAGGAGGCCCCTCCGACTTTATGATAAAATAATGACATGTACTTCATTTGTTGAGTTTACCATGGAGACTTTCGCTAGTTCTCAAAACATGATATATATGACTATTAGAATAGACTAAGCTAATTTTGTAGTTTGTGCTATTAAATATATTTCTTATGAATTTTGTTAGATTACGTTGCAACATTCACTAATATGTTGAGACGAATTCAACAACTATTACATGTTACATCTGATTTTGTATATTAGTTAAACAAAAGGAAAACCTAATAGATAAATAGTTTAATTTTTAAGTATTTAACTAAAAAAAGTGGAGGAAAAATCAAGAAAACTGATCTTGTAAAGAAGAGGGATTTTTTTTTTAAAAATATAACACTAATATGGACTAATGGGAAAAAATAACCCTCTCTATTTAAGTAATGAATATAGTTGATACATCGCTTCTTGAACATCCTATGAAACCTAAGACCACCCCATATCTTGTACAGTGTAATCATTACTACATCCGTTCCTAAATAATAGTTACACATTGACTTGTAACACTATTCACAAAATTTAATTTGACTATCATTTGTCATTTATGGGTAAAGAAAAATATAGTTACGTGAGATCTTGTTTATTCGTGTTGATATGTACTTTTAGAATATCAACGTTTTATAATATTTGTAAATGCAAAATTAGAGATATTAATACTCAAAGTTGTGTATTGATATACGTAAAAAGTGTAAGTGTAAGTATTATTTAGGAAATGAGGTAGTATCTACTAAGAAAAATCGAGGGCTTAATCTCTTCTTTGCTTTGTACTTCAATAATTGCCTTGATTTTAAAGGAAAAATATACTACTCAATAGACACACTAAACAAAAAAAAAAGAAGAGATTATTGACAGGTGAAAATTAAAGTTGCACTTTCTACCTAATTTTTCAATGCCAAGGACTACAAAATAGGAGAAGAATCAAAATATTAATTGCACCAATAACGTTTAAGTTTTATGGAATAGTGTAACTTTGTGCTGCATTTACTGCATTTGTATGTAACTAATTAGGAATTAACACAACCTTAGAGAGTAGAATAAAGTGCAGTAGAAATTTTTTTGGGGCCCCCCTATATATGCCATGGGCCCTAGGCAACAAGACCTCCCGCCTACCCTTAGGGCCGGCACTGATCATCCTCTAACAACCAATTTTCCTCTAACATCCCTCAACCAATATCCAAATTCAACAAGAAATAAATACGAATCAAAATTCAACGTAGATATCATGAGAATCCAACATATATATACTAGATTTTTTTGCACGCGATGCGTGCTTGAACTTTTTTTCGAAACACAAACTCGATTTTCTTCGACATAAGAGTCAAAATTTGAACATTTTAGAAAAAAAAAAGTATATATCATTGAAAATTTCAGAAAATGTCATTGCGAACATAATAATATTCTGGAAATGCGCGAATATTGTTTAATCTAATCATGACTATTAAGTTATTAGCGTTTTAAATTTATTTTAGTTTTTTCCCTCTTTTGTTTGGAGCTTCTCTTCTGAGTTATAAAATATTTATTAGATAGTAGTATTGCGTAGTTATAAGCCCATAATCGAATTCGCGCACCCTGTACGATATATGGCACGAAATATTTTTTTCCTTGACTGTGGCTGTGGGAACTGGATAGGGTAACATCTTTTTGAGGGAAAAAATAGGAGGAATACAGTTTGCCTAGGCAGCTCTTAAATTTAGCAAAGTCAAAAATACAACACTATTTTGTAATTTAGAAAGAGAAGGGGGGCAAAATTGGCATTTCAAAAGAGGACACAATTGCTCCCCCCTTCCCTTATATAATATATATATATATATATATATATTATATGATATCCAAGTCAATACAATATTGTTGGTTGATACAAGTTGCACTAAATTATATTCGTTGTAAAGATAGAGAAACAAAGGAAATTAACATAAAGTAACCTACACAAAGCAATTATCAATAAAGTATCTTGCCCACTTATCTTTCACCTCGTTGATTTGATCTTCCGTATAAGGATTGAAGGTAAAGGAACGAGAAACCTGAAAATAATTAATCATAATAAGCCTAAAATAGTTAAATAATATATGAAATGAATTGTAAGTGAACAAAAACTTACTTCATCAAAATCTTCCGAACCGGAATATAAAGTGAGTACGTCCAAAATGTTATGCATGACAAAAAAACTACACTCCTCACCGCCTTGTTGTTGTGGGCACTTTATCAAATGTTTTAAGACAATGAGGAACTTAATTGTGTAATGAGACTAACATAGGCTTTTAATTGAATAAAATAAGTCTATTATGCCTCAACACGCTTCCAATGCAAAGAAGCTTATCCCGATGAACTTTATTGCCGCTCATCCGAAACGTCCTAAAAGCATTACACAACACAACATCAAATTATGTACACTTTTATTTTCTTTATATTATAATTCCAATTCATTTAAAATATATCAAACCAATCAACTTACGTTATCATAGCCTATTGAATCTTTTAACTTCTGCTCCTTGTGTATGCTAGCGGAATCAAGGACGTAAACTATTTATCGCGTGGACATATGACAAGGAGCATCGAATGACGGCTATTGCAAGATTGAATAACAAAAGTTAATATTAAATCAACATACCATGCAGCAATCAACTTTGTAAATCTATTAAGATAGAATATTTCTCTTGAAACATTCACACAAAGATGATACTAGAACCATCAAGGACCGGTCGAGTCAAAACTGAATGTAAGTCGTTGCATTCTCCAATGCATTCACATCTACAGTACTCCCAGGTGTTAGTCTAGGACAAACACTTAAGCAACTACAAGAGGGGGGGGGGGTTGAATTGTAGTTGGAGAGATTTTCAAACTTTTTGCGAAAATAAAAGAATGATTGACTAAGAAAGAAATAATTGCATGAAATAAGAAAGAACTAGGAACACAAGATTTTTACAAGGAAAACTTCCTAGGCCCAATAGGAAGAAAAACCTTGACCACAAGGGATTCTGACTCAATTCTCTTAATAACTTTTAGGCCAAAAGACTCTCTTTTGTACAACCTAAACTTGGACCAACTCTGTTCCTCAGGAATGGTTCCCTGTCAGCCTGTTCCCCTGAACAGTTGACTTCTCCCTTGACTTCATCAAAGTCTTTTCTCTTTCTTTCTTCTCTTTCTTTCTCTTTTTCTCTCAAATGATTACAGACTTAGATTCACTCAATCAATCTATAATACATCAATTTTAAGAAGAAGAAACAAATGTACTTTCACTAAGAATATTACATAAATTCTAAAGTATATTTTATGAGTCATTACACAACTCTATTTGTAGGGACTTTCTTCTCGAGGTTCTACACGATCTTCTCCAAGATCTTCTCCATTATCCCACGTAGCTTCAGCCACTTCTCCACAATGTGTCCGTTGTGATAATTCCGTTTGCAGTTGGGCTTCCTTAAACGTACCCACTTCTCCACGTTCGCACGCCTTATAAATAGATTAGTTGTTGTGGTTTCTAAAATGTAGGAACTACCTCAACGATCTATTTTTAAGCACATACTTTGGTTAGTGATTGGCGTCCTAGATTGTAGGAAATCAAAGATGCTGCACACACTAACTAAACAAATATTTTGGAACCTTAATATATTAAATTTGTTACATCCATAATATTAACCGAATATCACAAATAGGTTAAAAACAACTTAATTTTGATTAAACTCCTAATCAATTCTTCATAAGTTATTTAACATGTTATTTGTGAAATCTACAGATAACTAAAATAATTAAAACTAAAAGAATAAATCTAACAAAATAAAATAAACAAAACAAGAAAAATAAATCAAAGACATTTGAAATTACTTCTAACATAATAAACTAAAAACCGGACTATATAAACTTAAAATCACTTAAACTTTAATTATATGTCATTATCAAAATAGTGAAATAACAATATTCCCCCCTTTTGATTATGATGAATAATTAAGAAATTTTTTTAAGTTTTTATGTTTTTGAAAAAAAATCTAAAAAGACTATAAGAAAATAAACTACACAAACTATCCACAATCTAACCTAGTTAAAACTCTACTGAGACTGGGAACAGGGATGAGAAAAATATACATAGGAACTAAGATAAAAAAATTTGACACTCATATCTCTTCCCCTTTTGTCATTATCAAAACCAAGGATTGGACCTGCAGCGCGCACTAGAGAGTCAACAGTCTAGGCATCAAACAAGTTGCTCAAACATACATCTCGTAATATTAGCCACAATATTAGCCATCCAAGCACACAAACAAAATAGGCATGCAGAAAGCAACATTATAGACAACAATAATTAGTCAATATGCAGAGTAAGGCAAAAGAAAGGGAAGAAAGTAGAGAGAAATTAAAAGTACTTCATGTGTCTCAGAAGGACACAAGAAGAGAAATCCAAAAGATTATTCGATAATTACAGCAAAAAAAAACTTGTTTAATTTGTCCAAAGTTAAGAGAAGTTAGGGTTTGGTTCTTTTGAAGAGATTGGAGAGCACATAATCTATCTTGGAGAGCACACCATCCACCTTCTTCTGATCCCAGTATCAGCTTCTTGATTGCAAGCATTTGTTGTTGCTGCTGAGAGTCCAGAACATTTACAGTAGCTTCAATGGCATTGATCCTGGTGTGCAGAAGGGTCAAGGAGTCGTGAATTTCCCGGAGTAGCTTGTTAAGCCCAGTTGTAGAAAGTAATGGAAAATCCCCAACAGTAGAAGGGACAGGATCAGAATCTAGGTGAATAAATACTGTGTCACCTTGATCCTGCTCCTTCTGGAACTTGGACCCAGCGAACCTTTGGCTCTTCCTGACAGACCCTGGAACCCTTCTTCATCCAACTTTCTCTTACTACCACTTCAACCTTTACCGGAGTTTCTTCTCTCTCAAAATCTATCTTCCCATTTACCAACCTCAAGCTCAGCCTAGTCAAAGTTTCTTTTGTAAGATAATTTTCTAGCTCAAGAGAAAAGGAGGGACTAGTAGGAGTTTAACTTTGCATTGTTTGAAAACAGAGGAAAGAAGATTTCCATAACCCACTTTGGTGTTATGGGTAATGAGTGAGAGAGATGTGAAATTATCAGGAGGGAAGGTTATTTTTATGTTTTAGCAAGAGTACATAATGGAAAGATCCATTAGACTTGCCTGGGTTCTTTTGGAGGAACGGGGTAAAATGAAACGCCAAACCAATGAAATAGCAGCTTATGAAATGGAGACAATTTTTTTGATCTAAAGATAAAGCATTAGAATTGCCGTTAAAGAAAGCAAGAATTTGAGCATTGGTACCCATTATGTTCAACTTAGCCCTACCCTTAATGTAGTCCTTGTAACCCTCATGCGGAACATCAAACCATTCCCCAGTTTCTTCTCAGTAATGGTAACTACAGACCCATTGACAATTGACACACACACCCTCAGTTATGTAAACCAGAACAAAAAGCTTTCATCTCTTTTCATAAAGACCCTCATCTATGCTAACAATTTTAACCACTTCTGAAATTTTAAAATTTTCAATAACTCATTCCACTTAGACTTTGTGCACCATGCAATATCTACACAAAAGCCCACAAGAAATTGTGAAGATTTTGTTTTCTTACCTTGTTTTGTAGGTACAGTAATCTTTTGTTCTTGATCGCTTTCAATCTCATTTTCACCATCTTCCTTTTTCCGAGAGAGAGAGACAGGGGCAGAGGATGCCGATTTTGACCCGGTAGAATCTGCATTGTTCTTGGATGATTCTTGAGCACTTAATTCATCATGGATGGTGTTTTCTTCTTGGGAAATTTTATGATCACCGGAATTTTGAGTTTTGGAAGACATGGTGACAGAGTTTTGTGTGAGGTTGAAGATGAGGAGGGAGAGAGAGAGAGACTTGTGAGTTGATGTGAGAAGAAATTATGAGGGTCAGTGATTTGATGTGTTGGGTTATAAAGTAATCATGATTCGTGTGAAAAGAAATGGAGAGTTAGGTTTAATGAAACGGTTTATGGGTTTTTGGAAGGCAATTAATGAATTTCTTCATTTAACTTAGATTAATTGAACGCGTAATTTTGGCCATAATTCAGATTAATGTTTTAATTTTTGGACGGAAAGGTGTGAAAAGAAAAGAAACAAGGAAATTTGGAGGTAAATTAGAAAATGGAAAATAAAAAATTTCTCTTGCATATGATAAAATGTGTCCATAATATACAAACTACATACGTACCAAATATGTGCAAGGACACTAAGGGTAATATTCAGAGACATATTGAGTCCTTATACTTGACCCTAGGTGTATGAAATTTAATTCATGAAGATTGCAGGACATACTTAGTAAGAAAAATTTGGGGGGAATCAACATCATGTGTACATTTAAACAAATTTTATCATTCCTAGTTCCAAGCGTATCTTTTCAAACCTGTCCCTAGATAGAGGTTTAGTCAATATGTCAGCTATTTGATTTTCAGTAGGACAAAAATCAACTTTGACTAATCCCTTCTCTACATTGTCTTTTAGGAAATGATGTCTAATGTGAATATGCTTGACTCTAGAGTGATGAACTGGATCCTTGAAATGCAAATAGCACTAGTGTTATCAAGAATATAGGAACACACTTAATTTTATGCCAAAGTCACGTACCTGTTGCTTGATCCAAATACTGAGAACAGCATGCAGCAGCTGCCACGTATTCAGCTTCTGTGTGGAAAGAGCAAGTGTTTTGTTTCTTTGAGCTCCAAGAAACCAAGCTTGATCCTAGGAACTGGATAATACCCATGTATTTTGCGATTCACCAAGTCTCCAGCATAGTCAGCATCGGAATAGCTTACTAGATCAAAGATGTCACTTCGAGGATAGAACAAACAAAGATCATCACTTCCTTTCAAATATCTAAGAATCCTTTTGAAGCTGTCAAATGGGATTCCTTAGGATTTGATTGGAATCTTGCACATAAACCAACACTAAAGGATATATAGGCCTACTAGCAGTTAGATAAAGTAAGGAAATATATACCTCTATAGAGTTTCTGATCTACGGACTTACCACTTTGATCCTCATCTAACCTTGTACCTGTTCCTATAGGAGTATGGTTTATTTTGCTTGATCCAGTCCATATTTTTTCAATAACTCTCTTACGTATTTTTGTTGATGGATCATTGTTCCTTTTTCAGTTTGCTTGATTTGCAAACCGAGAAAGAAGTTTAACTCTCCCATCATACTCATTTCAAATTCACTACGCATTAACTCAGCAAATTCTTTACAAAGAGATTCGTTAGTTGCACCAAAAATTATATCATCCACATAAATCTGAACCACTAGGATGTCTGTTCCTTTGGATCGAAGGAACAGGGTCCTATCAACTTTGCCTCGTATAAATCATTAGAAAGTAAGAATTTTCAAAGTCTTTCATACCATGATCTAGGAGCTTGCTTAATCCCATAAAGAGCTTTATCTAGCTTATAGACATGATTGAAAGATCCGGGTTTTCAAAACCAGGAGGTTGTTCCACATAGACTTCTTCAATCAAATTTCCATTTAAAAAGGCACATTTGACGTCCATTTGGTACAACCTAAAACCCATGAATGAAAAAGGCAATCAAAATTCTTATTGCTTCTATTCTAGCTACAGGAGCAAAGGTTTCATCAAAGTCAATACCTTCTTGTTGATTGTACCCTTTGGCTACGAGTCTGGCTTTGTTTCTTATGACTGTTCCATGTCGTCTAGCTTGTTCCTGAAGACCATTTCATTTAGTCCAATCACCTTTTGGTTTTTGGCTTGGTCTCAAGTGCCAGACCTTGTTCTCTGGAACTCATTCAGTTCCTCTTGCATGGCGTTTATCCAGTCAGACTCCAGTAGGGCATCATTGTGATCTCGTGGTTCTGTCATAGACAAAAAGGCATGGAAAGCACAAAATTTTTCAGTTGGGATCTCGTTTGAGTTCCCTTTTCAATATCACTTACTATTAAATCCAATGGATGGGATTTTAAGTGTTTCCAGGTCTTGGTTCAAATCTTCTTGTCTCTGCTCCTCCAGTTGAGGAGCTTCATTCGTCTCGTCTATGGATGAATTTCTGGTGCCTGTTCCTCCTGTATAACAGGATCAGGAACAATATCTCTTCTTCAGAAATATGCTTTTTGTCGGTTCCTGCAGGTGTTAGTTCCTCATCAATGTTTACTGACTCCTCAATACGAGTCAGTCCTATTTCAAAGTCATTTTCATGACTTGGTTCCTGCAGAGAGTTAGTTTCATCAAAATAACATGGACATTTCCTCAACACACATTGTTCGTTTGTTGTAAACTCTATATGCCTTATACTTAAAGCATATCCAATAAAAACAGCCTATGCTTCTAGCATCAAACTTTCCTAAATTGTCTTTACCATTGTTATGTACAAAGCATTTACAGCCAAAGATTCTAAAGTATGAGATATTGGGTTTTCTTCCTTTGAGTAGCTCATAAGGGGTCTTCAAGACAATAGGTCTTAGCATGACTCTATTGATTATGTAGCATGCCGTATTCACTGCTTCAGCCCAGAAATTCTTCGGAAGATTGCTTGCTATGATCATTGTTCTTGCCATGTCCTCCAAAGTGCGATTCTTCCGTTCTACCACGCCATTTTGTTGTGGAGTTCTAGGAGCTGAGAAGTTGTGATCAAGACCTTCATTTCTGCAAAACTCATCAAATTTGGAGTTTTCAAACTCCTTACCATGATCAGAACGCAAGTGCTTAATTTTAAAGTCACTTATTCTTTGAGTTCTTTTTGCAAAGTTAACAAATTCATCAAATGTCTCATCTTTGCTATGAGAAAAATAACCCAAGTGTATCTTGAAAATCATCAACTATTACAAGCACATATCTCTTACCAGATCGACTTTGGATTCGAACAGGGCCACACAAGTCCATATGAATAATTCAAGGGACTTTGTGTGCTTACCATTTTCTTTGATTTGAACGAGGATCTAACTTGTTTACCTTTTGCACAGGTCCACAAACTTCATGGTTTGAGACTTTGATAGTTGGTAATCCAACCCAAGTCCTTACCACTTAGCTTCTGGAGTAATGCATACTTGCGTGACCACATCTTTTATGCCAAAGAAGTGGTTCATTATCAACGACTTAAACAGTTAGATTGTTCCTAGGAACAAGGTTGAGATCAACAAGTAGGTGTTCCCTTTCCTTGTTCCTTCTAGAATTTTGGTACCTGTTCCTGCATTACTTACTACACAATGTCATCAGTAAAATTTACACTGTTCCTTTGTCGCAAAATTGAGAAATACTAAGCAGATTATGTTTTAAACCCTCGACCAAAAATACATTGTCTATGGAATGTGACTTAGACTTTCCTACCTTCCCATTGCAACTATGTTACCGGTAAGATTGTCTCCGAAGGTCACAGTTCCTCCATCATAGGCTGAAAGCGAGAGAAATTTCTCTTTATCTCCTGTCATGTGTTTAGAACAACCGCTATCGAGGTACCACAGGTTGTTCCCCCTCACTTTAGCCTGTATCAAAGCAATCAGTCAGTGGTAGGAACCCAGTTTACTTGGGCTCCTCTGTCGGGCATGTATTTCTCTTAACTTTCCAAACTTGTTGAACTAAGTGGGTGTTCATTTCAATATGTTCTTCTCTGGAGGAACAGTCAGACACTAAGTGTCCATTGTTCCCACAGTAAGAGCATATTCGGCTGCTTGGAAGATCAACATATTTTTTCATTTTGTTTTTCTTCTTGTGATTGAAACCTAACCCACTTCTTCCTTCATTTTTATATTTTTGTATCCAGCTTACTGGATCAGGAAGAGTCGTTCTTGAAGATTCCATTTTCTCTTTAAGTACCAGATATTTACTCAAAATTTTTCATGTTCGAATTTTAACTTTTCGAACTCGGATCTGGTATTTATAGAGGAACTGGTTCCTTCAGGAACGAATAGTTTCAATTCAGCCATTTCCATATTCAAGAAATAATTTTCATTTTTAGCATTTTCAAAAGCTTCTCGAATACGTCGGTTTTCATCAAAGACTTCAAAGAATCTTTCTTCAATGTTTGCATTTACTATTTTAAACCAATTTGAATGACCTTTGGTGACTTCTAAGGCTTTTTCTAAATTTTCTTCTCTAACACAAATGGCCTTGTAGTCATCAAATTTCCAAAAGTAGTTTTATTAATTGATTCTTTGAAAGTTCTTTTAACTCTTCTTCAATAACATTTATGCGTACCTTGTTGTTTGGCAAGTCTTCTTCTTCGTCTGTTTTTGCCATGAGACATAAATGAGTGTCTCCTCTTCTGGTTGTTCCTGCTCCTCGTCTGAATCTGATTCTCCCCAGGCAGCTACCATGGCCCTTCTCATATCAACTTTTTGTACTTTCCTTTGCTCTTTTCATTTTCCCAGAGAGGGCATTCCTTTATGAAGTGATCCGGACTTCCACACTTGTGACAGCTTAACTTTCCTGGCTTTTTCAAGTTCTTCCCTTTGAGTTCTTTTGAAGAACTTTTTGAATCTTTTCACGATCAGTGCTGCTCTTCATCATCAGTTTCTGAATCCTCCAATCATCGGACTTGAGAGCCAAGGCCTTATCTATTAGAGTCAACTTCATGAGTTCCTAGATGGATTTCATGAGTCAACAAGGAACCGGAAAGTTGCTCGATATTGAATGTGGTGAAATCTTTTGTTTCAAGCAGGCAGTAACCTTTCCATCCATTTTTCATCCTGAGGAAGACTTCGTAGAACTTTTCGTACTTGTTCCTCGGGAGTGATGATCTTTTAGAGATTCAAGTTATTATGATGTTGGAGAATCTTGTGAGCATCTCTTGAACAGACTCCTTAGGCTTCATTTGAAATAGCTCATATTTGTGCATGAGCATGTCAATCTTTGATCTCTTGACTTCGTTTGTTCCTTCGTGAGTAACTTGAAGAAGTTCCCACATTTGCTTGGCTGATTTGCATCCCATGATTCGATTGTGTTCATGGGGACCAAGACCACAGTGGAGAATCTTTTGGCCAAGTTTTTCTCCATCTTTGAAGTCATCTTTTCATATTTGGAGAGTGGCTTGGGGATTTCTTCACCTTTTTCATTTTTCTTGTGACTTCGAAGTCACCATCTCATTACTCTCCAAACTTGATAATTTTCGGCCTTGATAATATTTCCATACGATTCTTCCAGTATGGATAATACTTGCCATTAAACATTGGAGGACGCTGAGTTGAGTAACCTTCTTCCAATCTTTCTCCTGATGTGTTCATCGTTTCCAGGAACTAGCTCCTCAGTGTTAACTGATTTTGGAGGAACTAGGCTCTGATACCAATTGTTAGTCTTGGACGAACACTTAAGCAACTACAAGAGGGGGGGGTGAATTGTAGTTGAGAGATTTTCAAACTTTTTGCGGAAATAAAAGAATGATTGAATAAGAAAGAAATAATTGCATGAAATAGAAAGAACTAGGAACACAAATTTTTACAAGGAAAACTTCCTAGGCCAAAGGAAGAAAAACCTTGACCAGAGGATTTTGACTCAATTCTTATTAATAACTTTTAGGCCAAAAGACTCTCTTTTGTACAACCTAAACTTGGACCAACTCTGTTCCTCTAGGAACTGGTTCCCTGTCAGCCTGTTCCCCTGAACAGTTGACTTCTCCCTTGACTTTACTCAAGTCTTTTCTCTTTCTTTCTTCTCTTTCTCTTTCTCTTTTTCTCTCAAAATGATTACAGACTTAGATTCACTCAACCCAATCTATAATACATCAATTTCTAAGAAGAAGAAAACCAAATGTACTTTCACTAAGAATATTACATAAAATTCTGAAAGTATATTTTATGAGATCATTACAAAACTCTATTTGTAGGGACCTTTCTTCTCGAGGTCTTCTCCACGATCTTCTCCATTATCCCACGTAGCTTCAGCCACTTCTCCACAATGTGTCCGTTGCGATAATTCCGTTGGTAGTTGGGCTTCCTTAAACATAGCCACTTCTCCACATTCGCACGCTTTATAAATAGATTAGTTGTTGTGGTTCCTAAAATGTAGGAACTACCTCAACGATATATTTTTAAGCGCATACTTTGGTTAGTGATTGGCGGCTCCTAGATTGTAGGAAAATCAAAGATGCTGCACACACTAACTAAACAAAATATTATGGAACCTTAATATATTAAATTTGTTACATCCAAAATATTAACCGAATATCACAAATAAGTTATAAACAACTTAATTTTGATTAAACTTCTAATCAATTCTTCATAAGTTATTTAACATGTTACTTGTGAAATCTACAGATAACCAAACTAACTAAAACTAAAAGAATAAATCTAACAAAATAAAATAAACAAAACAAGAAAAATAAATCTAAGACATTTGAAAATACTTCTGACATAATAAACTAAAAACCGGACTTAATAAACTTAAAGTCACTTAAACTTTAATTACATGTCATTATCAAAATAGTGAAATAACACTAGGACATATCCAACAAACACGAACAACATCCCCGAATCCGTTCAAGTCAGTCTGCGATGCCCTATGTACAAAATAGACAAATGTTAATTTTATGTGCCAGATACAAATATCATACAATCAAAATGTAAAAGATCATAACTTTGATTGTTGTTACCTCATGTACACTTAGATAATAGAAATATTAAGCATCTCCCCTTTAAAAAACTAAGCAATATCCTTCGGTCAGATAAGCGGTGGAATCTTTTGGATAATGGAACAAGGAGCTCAGCAAGGTAACACCAATGGTATCATTGTCTGTGACGGCAAAGGCAAGCGTATCTGCTAACTCCCTTTAGTCTTTAGTGAGGGATTCCAAGAATTATACATCATCGACAACTAGACTTTGACGAGTAGTCGAACCGGTTGAAAGTTGATGGCTAAGACATCTAACAGCCTCCCCCGAAATCCTATTTTGCTTTTTAGTTGTCGATGAAACTTAATAATTATTGTTAGAGAAAGTGTATAAGATTATGTAATTTTTGAATTTAATGCTATTATTTTTACAAAAATGGACAAGATTTGAACAATTACCTCATCACCTAACATTTGCACTTAATTTATTGGCCATTGCACCCACTTATCCAAAGCAGTAGTTGTAGTGTCGATTTCATATGTGAGGACGGGGGCAAGTAGTGGCAAATGACCATACTTCTCTACATAATGATGAAATTTCACTCGAAGGTGATCATTCATCATTTTAGACCATTTAACTATAGTGGTCTCAGCAAGAATGTGCATCTGCCACTAGACAAGTGTCTTCACTAGTTGGATCCTAAAAGATATATCCATTTATATCATACGCCTCATATGATTTAAAACTACCACATAGAACATATGCCAACCACTTAATTGTATCAGCTACATGATGGTTGTTTGCAGACAACTCACCAATTACTTTATTATGGAACCAATCAATGAAAGACCTGTAATTAACGCATATGTATATCCAAGTATGGATAAACTTCTGTAACATGGCGAAACACGAAAAGATGAGCTTTATTCAACTCACTCAATGAAGGCGAAATATTTCGCATCCCAACCAACCCTTACCTCCCAACCTACCCTTGTGCGTGTCTGCACTTTAGAAGACCTATCGTCACAACCTTACCAAAATGAGAAGCACAATATCCTCCAACCTCTTTGGCAATTGTTCCTTGAATATACTCGCCTCTAGTCTTACTGGATTCCTCACTTTCTTTTTTAAAGAACCCATATGTCTCTCAAAATGGTATACCCATCTTTAATACGCAAGGCCACACAGTTTAATCTCCCTTACTAAATGAAGGACTACGTGAACAATAATGTCAACAAAGGTGGAAAATACATCTCAAATTGACAAAGTGTTATCGTCACCTCGGTCAAATTATGTTTCCGTTTTATGTTGAAAAGGGTTAAAACTCCACTCATTTGAGTGTATTTTGTACACCCTATATAAAGGGGTTTCCCAGCAGCTTCAGACAAAATGTCAAACACTCGTGGCCGCTCGTTGAAATGGTCACGGGCCTCTTACAACATCTCACCTAATCGATCATCACCAAAATCTTCATCCTTAGTGTCACTATTATCTCTGTAGTCATTTTCATCACCTACTACATCATCACCTTCAATCCTAACATGATCTTCAATCACAACTTCATTCTTAACCCCAACATTCGACATATCAATCTCTAATGTTTTACTAGTGCCAACATCAACACTAAGCTATTTTGAGTATATTTTCCCTTATCACCATGCATAACCAAATATAATACTCGGCCCTAAATCCACGATGCGTAATATGATCCCTTATAATCCTAATATCAGAATTCGTATTCAAATTGTAGCAATCAACACATGGACAATAAATCTCATCATCGCTAGTAAGTTGTTAATGTACTATAACACGTTTAGAAAACTCATTCACACCTTATACTTTGATCAATTCTAAAAACATACACCCACACACACACATGCACACACACACACACAAATGCACACACACACACACATACACACACACACACGCACATACGCACGCACGCACACATACACACATGCACACACACACACACATACAAACACACACACACACATACACACAAACACACACTTATCAATTAAAAACTTTGCAGAAATATAACATAACAAGCTAATATTCAATGCACGCTTCCATTGGGTCCTTATTAAACGTCCAATCCCACTAGTGAATGCATGTATCATCTTTGATTCTAAGTAAAATTCGGCAGCATTTTCCTTCAGTTCTCCAAGTACACGATGAAGATAATTGCTTATCTTATATATGTACTTGCAGAACAAATTAGGAAAATGACTAACCGTATTTCACTTAGAATGAACACACATTCACGTCGTAAGTGAGATGTGACGTTTAAGAATAATCCCAAAACGAGGACTATTCAAGACATGCTCCTAATGAGTAAGTATTGAACGGGTATATAGGCATTATGATGTACATAAAAACAATCGCATTCAAGTGATTTCAAGTCATCACCAAACAACAAATACCAAATCATTCCTTAGAATTTCATTCGCTTATCATTGGTGAGTCTATCAATATGAAGCTATTGCAAAAACAATCTCATTGTACATACAAACAAAAGCATTCAAGCGATTCCATTTCATCACCAAACAACAAGTATCAAACCATTCCTTAGTTTTCACTTCCCCTTCCATTGGAGAGTCTATCAATATGAAGGCATTGCAAAAATAATCCCATTGTACATATCACTTCAAATAAAGAACTCAAAATCAATCTCGTACAACATTTTAGGGCATACAAAACATAACAAAAATCATCACAAATTTGGTTTTAATCCTCAAATATTATAACTATTATATATATACATTATATTACGCATTTTAAACTACTATTCAAGCTAAATTTTTGATGAAAACACTATTAAATACGAAAACTAAAAATTAATAAGAAATTATGAAAAACTAACCTCTTATGACAAGGGGAAGGTGGCGCCAGCGGTGAAGAATGGTAGTGGCGGCGGCGGGTAGGAGAGGACAGGGGTGAAAACCCATCGGTGGAGCAGAGGGCTGAAAACGGCACGAAAAATTATCGTCCAAACCCATATTTGAACTAAAAGGAACCTGTGCCGCCGAAAACCACCAATTTAGTGGCAGAAACGAATACTTCTCGCCGAAAAATGAACACTTGGACTGGTTTTGTGTGAGAAAGTGCGAGAGTAGAGAGAGAGAGCGTGAGACAGTCAAGAGAGAAAGTGTGAGAGATTGTGAGAGAGAATAGAGCCTGTGTTTTTTTATTCAGATATGGCACAAAGTTATTGTTGCAGCTTCTAGCAAGAACCGCAGCAATAGATGTGGTCAAATAGTCAAGTTTTTCCAAAAAATTTCCGCTGAAACCATATTGCTGCTGTTTTCGGCATAAACTGTAGCAAGATCTTTATTTTATATTGTACCTTTCCTTTCCATGTGATTTATTGTTGCGTATGGGTAAAACCACAACAATACCACCGCAGCAATGAGCAATTATTCTCCTAGTGATCAAACATGAAATACAATAACATTTCACCTTTTTTATGATGGAAAATATAAGGCAAATAAAAATATTAAAGCAACAAAAATTAACGAAAAGAAAGTACAGCAAAAGAATCAAGAGCTAAGACTTTTAAAATAAAACAAAACATAGATTTAACTATGAAATCTAATACAAATCAGTTTTTTTAAAATAAAACAAGGAAAGAAAAGTAAAAAAATCATCACTAAAGAAACTAAGGAGACTAGAAACTTTTTATATGCTACTTTACTTCCCCCTTTTGTCATCATCAAAAACAACCAAGGAACCAGCAATACTCTAAGATTGTAACAAGGACAACAATATCAACGAAAAGTAGCTCAAACATTTTATCTAATAATACTAGCCAGTTAGTCATTTTAATGAGCATGCAAGAGTAAGATAAATGCGCTTAGACATGAATGATGCACAAGCTGAGTTCAAGAAGAAAAAGGAAAGAATTTCAGCATTTAGAAAACTGCATTGAAAAACCATCGGTCATGAAATGAGTATGAAACTTTATAAATGAGTATGACAGTTCATAAATAAGTATTCAAATGAGTATGAATGTTTATATATGAGTACGCTAGCTAGAAGAATATATCTATATTGAAATGCGATGAAATTACAGAGTTTTATTTGGTAACATCAAAATTGGGGGATGTTATAAGTAATTTCTTAGAAAAATGTCAAGTAATGTCAAAGAAACCTAAGAATGAAACTGTCGATCGAGAAATGAAAGACTTGGCATTATCAGTGATTGGTATGTGTTTGAACCAAGAAGTAGAAGAACCAGAGAACACAAGTATACCTTCAAGTCAATACACTTTCTGATCTTTAATGATCCTGCTGTCATTGAAGAAATGAATGTTATTATTCTCAATTTTAAAAGAGCTCAAGAAGCAAAGAAAAAATATGAGGAAAATAGGAAGCATAAATTTGATCAAGATATTCCCAACTTTGACTTAGGATTGTCATAAAAGTCGGATGAGGTGAATGCTACCTCTAGCCTTGTCGTCAATACAGCAAAAAGTAGAACAACAGTTTGAGGAAGCCAGAGATATGGTTTTGAGGGAAAAATCAGATCAAATGGCAAACTCAAATGCTGAAGAACAAGAAATTGTCAACAAGGGAAATGAAAACACAATTTAAAGTGATAATAATAAGGAGAAGGATGGCAGTGAATTAAATGTGGAGAAGAAAGATGAAAACAAAAGTGAGAATGATGATGAAGAAGAAGAAGAGCCTAATGAGAAAAAGAAGACAATGGTGAAAATTTAAAAGAGGCACCAGTCTTGAAAACAATGACAAACAACCTAATGAAGCAGAGAAAATGGACAGCATGCCAGAACACCAACAGATTTTGGCAAAGGCAGCAGATAACAGTCAAGTAGAGATGCAAGTTAACAAAGAACAGAAGATTTACAGTGAGCAACACCAAGTTCAGGACAGTGAGCATAAAAATCAGGAGGAGGAAGCATCGAAATCTGATGTTGATGAACAAGTTCAAGACGAGGGATTTAAAACTAACACTAAGGAACAAACTAAAATTGATGATAAAAAAAGGTGTGGAAGTACAAGAAGAGAAAGATCACAATAATGAAACAGAAAGAAGTTGATGAAGAAGATCAGAAAGTTGACGATGAAGGAAATGAAGATATTGAGAATAGAAAGTTGATGAAGAGACAGATGACAATAATGACAAAGAGAATAAAGTTGACGAAGAAGATCATAATGTTGAGGATAAAGGAAATAAGGAAGACAAGGGTAAAGGGAAGGTTGTGCATGAGGATGTTAAGAAGGAGCAGGAACTCGACACAACAAAATCAAAAAACAAAGATGACGTTGACAGGAGGAAAGAAAAACGGCATTTGCAACCTTCAGCTCATCTTCGATCGCCGTTTATAGAGTGAGTACAAGATGTAAATACCCCACCAAATGACAAAGAATTATGCATGGCAAAATTTGCATTTGACGTAAAGAGAAAAAGATTGTAAATTTCTTAACTTATATAATAACTTGTTAACTAAATATACAAATAATATTCACTAAGATAATATGTATGGAATAATGAATTTTTAAATGTTCTTTGAAGGGCAACCTTATCTGATTACAAGGGATTCAAAGGGATGAGGGATTTTTTCCTATGTTTTGAAGGAAAAGCATGGATATCGTCAAACAACATAGATTATTCATTGATGTTGAACCATAGGGAAGTAACTAAGAGTGATGATTCCCCAATCAGCTTCTTCTTTACAACAGTTGTAAGAATTAATTTTTCATAAATGTTTCTGTTTACTACTATGCATCTGTTGAAATGAGTATGCATGTATGAAAAGGAGTACGCTCTTTGATACATACTCATTTGATTGTATCAAATGAGTATGTCTTTAATACATACTCATTTGCATCATACTATGTTTGAGTATGTAGATAAGTATAATAAAGCTAAATGAGTATGGTAAATTGTTGGTCAGTGCATAAATGAGCATCAAAAATCTATATGAGTGTGCCTCTGATTCATACTCATTTGATACAGTCAAATGAGTATGAATCATTTGATACTCATTTGGAATTTACTATCTATTTATCTTAATTTTTTGTAACTCTTTAAATGCCGACCAAAGTGGGATGGTTCGAGAAAAAAACTGCAAAGCAAAGGAATGATATATTTGCAGCTAAAACAAGCATTCTATTTGACAAGTGGTGTTCATTCACAATGAAGAAAGTGGACATGGTGGTACTTCCAGTGCACGCTCATAATCATTTCTATGTGATGACTTTCAACCTCAAGCATAAAAGATTCGATATAATCGACAACAAAGATACCCTAGGGAAATCGCTTATTAAATATGGTAAACTTCCTTACAATCTAGTATACACACAAAACGTTTACTTCATCTCAAATTTTCATTTTCTTCTTTTTTTCACACTCTTTGTATGTCATAGAAAGATGCAGTATCATATTGGTTACATCTCAATGATTATCCAAAGGCAGACACAATTAGCCTTTTGAAACTGTTACGTTTATAAATGAGCTGGCGAAATAGTGAGAACACGTTGATTGCGGAATCTATGTCATGTGGCACATGCAAACATACAAAGGAGAGGGTGCAAAAGGCTGGAAAGCAGGACTGCTTAAGGATCATGTAAGTAAGCAATAATATAATCATTTTCCTAGCATTTTCTCATATAAATGTACTTTAAATTTATTTTAGGAAAAATTGTCAAGAATAAGTCAACCTTTATGTTGACCGCTTTTAACAAGTCAACCTTCATTTATTCCAGTAGCAAGTAAAGCTTGTACATGAATTAGCTTTTAACAAGTTTTTTTAAATGGTAACCTACAATAGTAGGTCCCAACAGGTAATTAAAGACCCGTTAGGTTTATTGCAATTGATCTTTAAATTTTTTCCCACTTGTTATAAAACCCACCCAACTGATTCTTCCTCCCTCTTTGATACTCTGCTTCTTCTTCCCTTGTTCCTCCTTTTCATTTTTTTTTCCTCTGTTATCTGATCCTAACTGACATTACTCCTCAAATGAACAACAAAGCTATCATTTTTATAAGCCCTACTCAAATTTTCATCACAAATGATAAACCCATTTGTTAAATTAACAAAGTTTACAGGTTGTTCAGGTCATAAGTAAAAAAACTCGTTAAAAGCTAATTCATGTACAATCTTTACTTGCTACTGGAATAAATAAAGGTTGACTTGTTAAAAGCGGTCAACGCAAAGGTTGACTTATTCTTGACAATTCTTCCTTTATTTTATGTGAAAATGAGTATGCTTGTGACACATACTCATTTCATTGTGTTAAATGAGTATGAATCTGTGCAAATGAGTATGCATGTGACACACACTCATTTAACTGTGATGCTTACTCATTTGACTGTATCAAAACCAAATGAGTATGAATTACTGAAATGAGTATGCCTTTTCTTTTTAAAAGATTTTAACTTTTTTCTTCATTGCTTTGCATTTCACAACATTGGCAAATCTAAGGATCAAAAACTGCTATGACATCTTTTTTTTTTGGTAAGTAAGAATATATTGATCACCGAAAACTTTTTAAAACTCAAGCCATTGGCATACCAAGGCATACACACCTATACAACCTCCTATACAATTATCAACAATACAACTGTACAAACCATCTAGCATCAGCTGCACTAATCTTCTTAGGTAACCTATCCTTCCTTCTACTTACTATACTATACTATACTTGATGTCAGTGACACATTTTTGCACTGTATATATCTTAGAGTTCCACACTGCATTATTCCTTTCTCTCCATACTATATACAGTGTAGCAATCACACTTGCATTCATAACTCTTTTCCTAAACTTACTACCTTTATGTCTTCTCTGTAACCATCTCAGCAACTGGGTGTAGTTCACTGTGCAGGCTGTAATACCCAGACACTCTTTTATTAGTTGTACACATTGTTTGCTAAAATGACAAGAAAAAAACAAATGCTCATGATTTTCCTGCTCAATCGCACACAGAGGGCACTGATCCATAGGACATAGCCCAATGTTATGTAATATGTCTTTAGTCTTCAATCTCCTCAGCATAGCAAGCCAAGCTATAAATCCATGCTTGGGAACATTATGGTGATCCCATATGAGAGCACTCCAGCCCACCTTCTTTCCAAGGTCCTGCAGATTCTTGTACATAGCTACAGTAGAGTAATCTGCTTGTGATAACCAACTAACCCCTATCTTCCCTGTGATGTCTTGTTTTGCCTTGCAGATGTAATTCAAAGCCCAGCTAGCTGCCTTAGGAGCCTCATAAGTACTCCAGTCTTGGGTCTTTGCTATGGCATCTTGACATTGGAAGAAAATGTGCACAAGAAGAAGAACATTGAAGCAGAAAAAGAATATTCAGCTTGACAAAAACTTTTTCTATATGTAATGTTTAACAAACAATTAAATACTTTAGTTTGTTTTGGGGATTTATTATCAAACATTAGTTAATGCAAGTATATAATGTAATCCTTTAGCATACAATATGCTGATGTTTTCGTGTATATAAATTAGTTTGAGTCATTAATCATTCTAAAAAATGAGTCTAAAATCTTCATATATGGTATGTATGTGATCTAAATATGATCTATTTATATAAGTATTTATATATGTGTTTATATAAATTATAATGTGATTAGCGGTGTAAACGAGCCAAGCTCAAGTTGGCTGAAAAGAGTTTTGATCGAGCTCAAGCACAACTGGGGGGTCACGACCTCACCAAGTAAAGGCTCGATCTTAGCTCATTTCCAAAACATCGAGCTTGAGCTCGACATCTATATTGGTTTGAGATTCAAGCACGAGGGCTCACAAGCCAAGTTAAATCGTTTACATCCCTAAATATGATAATTAAGTAAAAAGAGTATAACTTAAATGATCTTAAATAAAAATATATACAAATAAATATGCAAATACTTAAATGAGTATAAGTAATTACATATCAATTGTAATAACAAAATAATGCATACTCATTTGAATGTAAGAAATGAGTATACATCACTACAAATGTGGATCTATCTAATGCATACTCATTTTACTGTGCAAAATGAGTACACAACTAATGCATCATCATTTCAATGTAAAAAACTAATAAAAGAGTATGGATTTATTTGCTGCAATTTAATAGTCATTTGACAAATCTAAAAACTTGATAAAGTAAAAATAATAATCCAAATACCGATCCGAAAAAAAAAACATAAAAACTAATGAGAGTCAAAGTACATTTGACACTAATAATCTACTGGAAAGCAACTCGGAGAACAATCTAGTAAGGTAGGAACTTGTCCTATCGATTATGTTTTGCTTTTATTTGCACGAGTCTCGACAACTTTTTGTCTTCCCCTAGCCACGTTTCTCTTCACCTCTTATATGCCCTTTTTCCTTATAAATCTTTCACCCTTTGTTGTCTTTCCTCTTGGATTTTGAACAACATCATCAAAGTCTCGTTAATCATTGGAATCAGTGAAGTAAATACTATACCAACAACTTTTTCAACTTCGTGTCTCGCCACCTTAAACATATTTTCAACGGTCTATCTTCTTAACTCGTTCGAGTCCCTAGCACATAACAACTTGGTAATCTTTTTTTGAAGTTGAAGTCTCCATATTGTACAACTAGTAACAACTCCATCAATCGGGTCACAAGCAAGTAAAGCTTCATCATCATCTTTATCTCTAGCTTGCCTTGTCCAACGCTTTAAAATATATATATTAGGAACTTCAACAACACAATTGGCATGATAAAGTCTAAGAATGTGCCGACAAAGAAATCCACTTTCAGTGAAACGTCTGTAAGTACAAGAAGAACCATGCGATAATGTGTTAAATGTCACATAATGACTAAACTCTTCACTTTGGGGTCTTTTTATAAAGAAAAGAAGAGTATCTCCAATCTCAAAATTATTCGATACACACTTGAAATTATATGACATTCCTTTTAGAACTCCTCAAGACGTTGGTAAGCCTCAATTGTATAAACTTGTAAGGCTTGCTCAAGCAAATTCACATTTGGGACAGCTAGTTCTGCAAACCCTTCCCGACAAAGCTCGTTGTCCTTTCTATCAATACTTTTCCATTCACTAGCCACCTCGAAATAGTTATCATAAAACTCACATAAACTAGTTGTTTTTAGAAACTTTTCTTAACAATGCATGATTGGTAGACTCACTTCTTTGTGACGACAAAACATCAGCAGAAAAGTAATCCTTGCTATAAGCAAGACACCATGACTCTCTCAATTCCCAGAATCCATCCAACCAACCACTAGATGCACAATTGAATGTTGTCAACATTCTATAAAAAAAAAGACATAGAATATAAATAAACACATTAAAATAAGTATGAATAACAATGCATACTCATTTAACATGAAAGGGAAAATGAGTAAACATCACTGCAATTATTAAATACATACTCATTTGCCTGTAAAAAATGGGTACATTAAACGCGTACTCATTTGACTGTACTAAATGAGTACACATTACTGCAACTCTCATTTAAGACATACTCATTTGCATATAGAAAATGAGTATCCATCTTATGTATACTCATTTAACTATATAATATAGGAAAAAGACAAATGAGTATGGATCAGTTAAATGAGTATGAATATTGGTATGATATCAAAATTATGTAACAAGGGAAACAAAATACCTTTGCCAAAAAACTTCAATTCTGCTTCAGTGTGACATTTCTTCATAATTTTACTGAATAACTCATTGAAGTTCGACTGATCACGCAAGGAACGAATATGATTTAGGGAATTCTCAATGATGTGTCATATACAAAGTTTATACTTCACTAATGGAAAAACTCTCACAATTGTTGCTGCCATAGAGAATGTCTGATCAGTCATAATGGTTTTAGGATGAACCCCTTCCATTGACCTCAAGAATGTTTCAAAAATCCACACAAAAGAAGATATACGCTTATTAAGAAGAAATTCACATCCAAACATACAAGTATGTGTATGTTGATTAATACCGACAAAAGGAGCACAAATCATAGCATATTTATTAGTTGTGTAGGTTGTATCAAAGGTAATTAAAACACCAAATGCCAAATAGTCAGCCTTCATCTTCTTATCTCTAAAGAAGAAACCAGTCAATGATTAATCAACATAATCAACCTCAAAATCATAACAAAAATCAACTTTGGATTCCCTTGTTGTCTTGAAAACCTTAAGCAAAGTCCTTGTATCATTTCCATCCTAATTTTATTTCAACTATATTGCAACAACATTATATGCATCCCTTTTCTGAAAACCAATTGCGGGAGACACTAGTAGATCGAATAAATGCTTATTGCTGCGGTCATTAAGTACTCTATTGCGGCGGTTTTAGCCGCGCAACAATTAAGGGGGCAGTAATAGGTAATTAATATATTGTTGCGGTTTAAAACCACAACAATATTTGAACATATTGTTGCGGTTTCTGGGCAAAACCGCAGCAATATGTCGTAAATAATAATAATAAAAATAGGAATATTGTTGCGGTTTCTTGAGAAAATCGCAGAAATATGTTTGTTTTTAATATTAAAATTACAGGTATATTGCTGTGGTTTCTTCCCGAAATCGCAGCAATATATGCAGGGCATGTAAATTTTTTTTATTATTTTTCTCCATTACTCAAGGCGTAAATTTTTTATAGTTATAATACACTTATAAGATAAACATTTTTAGATTTAAGGAGACTATTGCAGTACAATAACAACACAAAAGTAATTAACCCAAATTCCTATATATTCAATGAAAATAATATTTTACAAACCCTAATTACAAAATAAAAAAAATGAAAATAGACTAACAAGAAAAAATTTTAAAAAACCGAAAAAGAAAAAAATAGACTCACACGACTCACATAAACAAAAAAAATGACTTGCATTACAGAGAATAAACAAAAGATTAAAAATTCAAGAAAAAAGAAAAAAGGGAAAATATCTATATTTTGAAACTCGAACGACAAACACCGGTGGTGGAGACGAACGGAATCGAACCACCACCGGTACACGGAATGCGAACGATCTGTTGATGACAGAGTAGAGGAGCGACTTGCGGTCGAGGCCGGCGGGCTTGCGGCTTCGTCGGCATTACTTCGTTCACTTAGAAGATTGACGGGAGGAGGTCAAGGCCGGTGGGTCGACGAAGAAGAAAGCCCGACGGTTGAGAGGAAGCGCTTGTCTTTGCTCATTCGCTTCGAAGATTGACGGAAGGCGGTGGGCCGATGAAGAAGACCGACATGTAAGAGAGGGAAAGTGAGGAACGGCTGTGGGTCGAGGTCAGTTGAGAGGAACTTGAGGAACTCCCGACGGTTAATTGAGAGGAAGAGATGGAGAGAGGTTGAGAGAGATGAGAGAGACGAGAGACAGGTTGAGAGGAAAAGAGGCGGGTGAGAGAGGGAAAGTAAGTGAGGAAAAAAAAACCTAACTCATGTCTTTTATACTTTTTTTAAATGATATTGTTGCGGTTCCGTTAAATAACCGCAACAATATGTCTAGTCAAATAGTCAATTTGTTTTCAAAATTTTTTTTGTTGATACCATATTGCTGCTGTTTGGGCCAAAAAATATGGTGAGCCCAATAACATGTGACATGGTACAAATACCCTCGTCGGGAATTAAGTCTCACATAATAGCCTATAGCCTTGCCAGGCTTGAAATCACTCAAGGGATGAAAATACCCTTGTTGGCAATACAAGTTGCAGTTTTCATTTGGAACAACTGTCTATAAATAGGGAACGTATCCCCATAACTCAGGTATCTAATCTCTACCACTTGAGAACTTCTCTCACTACTTTCTCCCTCCAAAAACTTATTTACTGACTTGAGCGTCGGAGGGGCGTTCCCGAGGCACTCCCCCGGGGTAGGTTTCCTTGTTTTGCAGGACTATAGCCGACCAAACGAGACCTGGTCGAAATAGACATGGGCACAGCTTGAGACGACTCCCCAAATATCATATTACACGTTTTTACCCGAAACAGGTTGGCGCCGTCTGTGGGGATCGTCAAACAAAAGGTCAAAACTACCTTAGTGTGCTCACGTCGTTCATAAAAGACCAAAGTCGACCACTCTATCAAGTCAGCCAACACGGAAAAATGTAGTTCGAAGAGGTCCTCTCATGAAGGCCTTCGAACACTTATAGAGTTTATTCATCTCCAACATAGTTCGTATAGGTCCTCACATACAACCTCCGAACATTCATGCAAGTTGGAGATAGCCTCGCTCAGGTCGAGTAAGGACTTCTAATATGACAGCTCCTCGACCCCTAGGCCATCAGCTCCTCGTTAAGGTCAAGAACCATGTATTCATCTTACTTGAAGAAATATATTCATCTTACTTAAAGAAATATATTCTAAGTACAAAAGCTCTTCCAACAAGGCAATTAGACTTTGCTCGAAGTCATAGGGCTTATTAGCTCCATGTTGAGGTTGAGGAAGTTCACCTAATCATAGCAGCTGCTCCGAGATGTCCCTCGATATACATGGGACCCATTATCCCCTGAGATATCTCGAGCGAGGTCCAAAGTGCCCCTTGAGATACATGGGGCTCATTGGTCCCTGAGATATCACGAGCGTGGTCCAAGAGGCCCCTCGAGATATTCACTCGCTCCCTTGGTGGAGCTACTCACTTCTTCCCTACTTCCTCGCTCCCTTGGTCGAGCAACTTACTTTCTCCCTTCGTTGAGCTACTCCCTCGCTCCCTTGGTTGAGCTACTTACTTGCTCGCTTCGTTGAGCTACTCCCTCGCTCCCTTGGTTGAGCTACTCACCCGCTCCCTTGGTCGAGCTACTTACTTGCTCCCTTGGTTGAGCTACTGACTCGCTCCCTTGGTTGAGCTACTCCCTCGCTCCCTTGGTTGAGCTACTCACTCGCTACCTTGGTCGAGCTACTCCCTCGCTCCCTTTGTGTTGTGTCTCTTTTGTAGTTGGCAATATTTAAATTATATTTTCATTTGTGCTGTGTCTCTTTTGTAGTTGGCAATATTTAATATCTTATATACCAAGCTATACTACTAATGAGAGGCAATACTTATGTTCTGAAGAGCACTGACATGTGCTTGTTGTCTTTTACTTGTTTTTCTGCTTAAACCTGGTCATGCAGGTACAAAAGTGCATAGAGAAATAACCCACCCAATATAAGTATATTATATAAGTATATTCTTGGGGTTTCTAGGTTCTAACTGACATGTTATTCGAGGTTAATTATTTGCTAACACTTGGATTTGGATTTTGATTTTGTCGTAGGTAGTATACCAACAATTGGGGTTTGCATCGTCATCCTTCGTGTTGTCTCCTCTTCTGCGTGTTTGACAGCAATCTTGCACACTACACATAGTCCTGGCATATTGGGAAGGTAAATTATTAGATTCTTTTTAATATTCATGCTTTGTTTATAATTTTAAATCATAGATTTCTCCATTTATGAAATTAGATACTTTATTATCTTATTATAAGAAAACATTACATTTGTTTGTTCAGAATACAATGGCGCCTTGTAAGGAGTGGATGAAACTTTCTCGAGATGATCGTTTGAATGTTGCATATAAAATAGGTGTTGAAAATTTTTTAAAATATGCATTTAAAAAGTCGGGAGAAATAGAAAAAAAATTAAATGTCCTTGTGTAAAATGCTTAATTAAATGCATCATTTCAAACTCTAAATATGGTCAAAGATCACTTTTTAACTTATGGAATCATCAATGGTTGTACATTTTGGTATCATCATGGGAAAGAGTTGGGGAGGATACCTTTGAGTCATAATCTAGCAAAGAAGTAGGAGATGATGAGTTACTAGATGATGATAACGAAAATGAGATTGATACAATACTTAGGGATTTTTTTCATAATTGTAGTGGTTTTGCTGAAAATGACTCCTCTAGTGAATTACGGGTTGAAGATCCGAATGATGATGCTAAGAAATTCTTTAGATTGCTTGATGATATGCAAAAGCCATTATTTGAAGGTTCTAAGTCCTCAAGATTGTCTACAATTGTTAACTTGCTTCATATTAAAACTCTTAGGAGGTGGAGTAATGACTGATTTACTATGTTATTGGAATACTTGAAAGATCATTGGTTACCAAAAGACACAACTCTTCCTAATTCCTATTATGATGCAAAAAAGACCACTGAAGATTTGGGGCTTTCATATAAAAGATTGATGCTTGTTTTAATGATTGTATGTTGTTTTGGAAAGATGATGAACAATCAGAACATTCAAAATTTGCAATGCTTCTAGGTTGAAGCAAGGTAAGAATAGTGGGGAAATTATAACGAAGGAAAATGGTAAAAGAATACCTGAAAAGGTCCTCCGATATTTTTCACTTAAGTCAAGACTTCAACGTTTGTTCATGTGCTCTAAGACAGATCATCATATGAGATAGCATCATGAAAGGTCTGTCGAAGATGGGGTTATTGAGCACCCCGCAGATGGGAAAGCATGGCAACGTTTTGATGAGAAAAATGAACCTTTTTTTTTTTTTCTGAACCTCGTAATGTTAGGTTAGGGCTTATAAGTGATGGATATAATCCCTTTTCTAATGTTGCAAAACCATATACTATTTGGCTTGTGATGCTATTTCCATATAGCTTGCGTCCTTCGATGTGTATGAAACCTTCTAGTATGCTATTGTCAATGCTTATACCTGGTCCAAAAGGTCCTGGCGATGATATTGATGTATATTTGCAGCCTTTGATAGAAGAGCTTAAAAAGTTGTGGGAAGTTGGTGTTGAAACTTATGATGCATCAAAAAAAGAAAATTTCAAGATGCATGCGACTTTGCTGTTAACTATCAATGATTTTCCTGCTTATGGAATGTTATCTGCATGGAGTGCCAAGGGAAAGAGAGCATGTCCTTGTTGTCATAAAGAAACTTCTTATATGTGGTTAGCTAACTATTTTAAGCATGTCTATATGCGTCATCGACGTTTTCTTCCTATTATTAACCCATGGCGAAGAAAGAAATATGTTTTTGGAAAGAAAGAAAAAGCAGAGGCACCTAAGCCATTATCAGGGGAAGAAGTTCTTGAACAAGTTAGAGATCCTGAAGGTATATGTTTGTCAAGTCGAAAGTGTTACATAAGATCAGAGGCAATAATTGGAATAAGAAAAGTATATTCTTTGAGTTGCCTTATTGGAAAACACTTTTGTTACGGCATAATTTAGATGTAATGCACATTGAAAAGAACATATATGATATTATTCTGGGAACCATCATGAACATTCAAGGACAAACTAAAGACACAACTAATTCTCGTTTTGATATAGAGGGATTAGGTATAACGCAAAAGCTACATCCTATTTCAAAGGGTGACAAAATTGAATTAGCCCCCGCACCATACACACTATCTAAGAGTCAAAAATAGATATTGTGTCATTTTTTAAAAGAGTTGAAAGTTCCCGGTGGGTATTATATTTCTCAATGTGTAAATGTAAAAGATTGTAAGATTTCAAGATTGAAGAGTCATGATGTCCATGTCCTGCTACAAAACATACTTCCTCTTGTGAATCGTGGCCTTTTGGTGAAAAATGTATCTGAGCCTTTAGTTGAGCCATGTCAGTTTTTCAGTGTGCTCCGTGTTAGATCTGTCCAAGTTAAACATCTAGAGAAAATCAAAGCCCACATTCCTTCAACTCTTTCTAAGTTAGAAGGATGGATGCCTCCTTCTTGTTTTGATATCATGCTTCATCTAAGTGTCCACCTAGCTGATGAGGTAAATTCTTGGCGGTCCTGTCCATTTTCGTTGGATGTTCATGGGGAACGATATCTCCATAAACTCAAGCTATATGTGCGTAATAAAGCACGTCTGTTATGGCTGATTTTTGCAGGATGACATTTGACATAATGACACAGGGATTTTGACGTTAAGACCCGACGAGAAGAACACGAAGACCAAGACGTTGGAAGCTCGTAACTGACCGTCCAAAAAAGGAAGGAGTTCAGCGTGACATTTATTCAGCCAAGATAACCGTTGATGGAAATAAATTACATAAGGAAAGAAAGAAGATTGTGTCGTTGGAGTTTAATTAAGAAGATCTCATATAATCAAGGGACCATTATCATTGTAATAATCTAAGAATTTAATAGTGCATTCATTTGGAAAAAGCCAAAGGAGAAAAATACGGAAAAAGACATACAAAATAAAAACGAGTATCATTGGACTAGACTACTGGACATTTTTTGTACTAAGAGCAAAAGAGAGCATAAGCTCTAACGATTGTCACTAACTTGTTGCGACAATCAACAATAGTAGATTGGTGGATCCATATCCTCCCGCGGTTTTTACCCACCTTCAATGGGGTTTTCCGCGTCACCATCTTTGTGTGTTCATCCCCTTTGATCCCCATTGCATCATTCCCTGCTTTGTCGTATTCATAATCTGGTTGAATCATCCCAAACTTTAATTCTGTCGTAAGAGACAAATTTTAGCATAAATAATTTGGCGCCCACCGTGGGGAATAACCATACCAGCTACTGTTCAAAATCCATCAAATGGGAGAAACACCGAATCTCGACGAGATGCAGAGGCAGTATGATCAAATGAGAACAGAGATGCTCGAAATGAAGCAAGCTAATGAGCGGTTAGCTACTGACTTCTCATCATCGCAAGAAAGGATTCAAAAATTGCAAGAAGAGTTAGCGTCCTCCAAAGCTTCAAAGATCCGACGTCGCGCTAATATGAACGACATCCCCTATATGAAGGACTTCTCAAATTCAGACGATGACGACCCCAGAAATGACGAAGATCTCGAAGATGAAGAGCCCCTGAATAATGAAGGGAACAACCCTGGAGAAGGAGAAGCAAATCCTATGGTGAATCGCATGATCCTGATCGAAAGGCAGAATAAGTGCTTAATGAAGCTCATGTCGCAGCTCCCCGGAGCTCCAACACCAAGCATCGTGGAGCATCCTGATTGTTATGCAGAGTCACCGTTCTTAGAAAGAATCGCGAGGGCCGTGCTCCCCAAAAAGCTCAATCTGCCTGTCCTCGCTGCCAGTTACGACGGTTCGACTTATCCAGGCGAACATGTCGCTCAATACAAGCAGCGTATGTGGCAAGCGTCAATTCCTTGGCACCTGGTGGAAGCTTGCATGTGCAAATCTTTCGAAGCCACGCTCACTGGTCCTGCTCTCAAATGGCTCGGATCCCTCAAGCCAGGAAGCATCGACAATTTTTCCACTCTAGTCAACAAGTTGTATGAGAAGTTTGAAGGCAGTCGCAACCTAGAAAATCAGACGAGCGATCTATATGGCGTCGTCCAAGGACCTAAAGAATCTGTTCGTGATTATTATAATCGCTTTAATAAAGAAATGATTAGCATTAAAGATCTTGATACTAAGACTGCTATTGAATGTTCGAGGAAAGGTCTAATTCTGCGATCAAAACTCTACAATCGTCTGACGAAGTATCCATGTTAAATGTTCGAGGAAGTCAAATCACGAGCATTAGCACAAATGAGGCTGGAAGAAGATGATGCCATCCTCAACACCATATCAACGCGTCGTGCACCAGAAAATCCCAACGACCAGAAGGCTTTCGTCCCCAAAAAGAATAATTGGCGAAACCACCCATATAGTCGCTCAAATCGGGTAAACAATGTTGCTAACGTTGTCGATAATGCAGGTAATAACGTAAGGACAGAGTCACTAACCTTCCCAGATCTCGACTCTTATGGATTCTCAATCGATGTCGGAGGCGTCGTAAATGCCTTGAGCAAGATCGGATCACCCGTCCGTTGGCCAAAGAAGAGTGACCGACCGGAGGCGCAAAAAGATCAGACAAAGTGGTGTCAGTTCCATCATGATCATGGTCATAAGACGGAGGAATGTATTTGTAATAGCCCTGTTTTTAAGAGTCTTTATTTAAATGCTAATTATAATTATTAAGTTAATTACATTTCGAAAATTCTTATTTTATTTGAGTTGTGGAGTGTGATTTTTATAATATTGTGTTTGTAATATATTTATTTATTTAATTATATGAGATTACTTTTATTATTATTATTATTATTAAAATTAGTTTGGGTTTTATGTGCGAGTAAATTATGCGATATTTGGTCAAATAGGAAGTCAAAGTCGGTTTCCTCTCTAATTGGTTTTCCCCTTTTGTCGGCTGTTTAGATAGAACAAAACCTCAAACCCTTCCACCTTTATCTCGACATTTCTCTCAAAACTGAAAACCCAAAGACACCTCCTCCTTCCTTCTTAGTGTCTCTCAGCCAACAATCAAACTTGAGCTGTCAAATTTCAACTAAATCAATAAACCTCAACCCCATTTTCCTCATTTCAATTAGAGATTGTTGATATATTCAGAAATCTCAAAACCCAAACCCCCCATGAAAAATTTCGAAACCCCAAAACCCGAAATTCTCTCTCTTTCCCTTCCTTCCTCCTCGCCGGTATTTTACGACGTTTACTCGCCGGTGATGCTGCCGGAATTGTTGCTGGCCGAACCTTTTCCCCACCTTTGCTCGCATTTTCTCTCGCCTCCATTATGCTGTGTGTGCGATGCTGCTCGCGAGCCACCGCAGTGCTGTTGTCGGTTTCCTTCACCCATCGAACACCACCGCTACTATTGTTCCGTCGCTGTTGTTGTTGAGGCCCAATGTTTCTCCCTCCTCTCCTCTAACTTTCGGTTGAGCCTAGCTTCATGGCGTTATCTTGTCGGCGCTATTGTCATCCACCGTGGTCTGTGGCGGTGTTGTTGATGTTGTTGTCGTCGTTGCGGTGCCCTTCTTGTGGTTGTTGAACCACCACTTGCCGTCACTCTCTCCCTTCTTGTTGTTGCTGCTGCCGAGGTTTCTGTTCCATGCTGCTGTCGTTGTTGATGGTGCTACTGCTGCGAGGTGGTGGTCCGCCACCACCGCACACTGCCGCTGCAATTGTTGGTCTTCTTTTTCTCTTCTCGCGTTACTATGTTGCTGCATTGTTGCCGTCGTGGCGTGGGTCTCCTCTTGTTGGTACTAATCCTTTTAATCTCTATATATGATTGGGTTGATCCTATTTATAGTTTAGAATACAATTCGATTAATGATTATGAATTGATGGTTGAGTGTGAGAATGACTGTTGTTGAATTGTTTCTATTGGTTTGTGAAATACTTGGTGATGTTTGTGTTGGTTGGCTTGTGAAATTCATGGATTTAGGATGGTTGGTTATATGGGTATGATTATAGTGATGTTGAATCAATCTTGTGAATTGAAGGTTCAATATGAAAGTGTTGTCTTTGTCATTCATGGTAAATGTTTGTTCGTTGTGATTGGAACCCAAATTGAGGTAAGTCTTAGAGATGAGTGATCATCTTAAGTGTGGTTTTGATAATTTGGAGAAAGATGTCAACTTTAAGTCCTTAACTTAATTTAACGAAATCCTTAATTTAGTGGGATTAGTGGTTAACGTATAATTAATTGTAGATTGTGGCAATTTAGTTATTAATGAGTTAGTTTTATTAACTATGGATTCGATTAATGAACATGTGGTTAATAAAGTATTTTAGTTTGTTAATTATAAACGGAATAAGATAATAAAGTCGGCTTATTTGACTAGTAATTCACTAAAGTGTATTAGTGTGTGTGTTTGACTACATAAATCAAAGTGCGTTAAGAATTACCTTGAAGAAGTCCCACTTAGATAATGACATTGTTTTAAATGAGATAAACTCGCTATGTATAACCATGAGTATGATCTGTACTTGGTTTTATTACTGATTGTGTTAATAAGAACTCATAATGGTATACTTGGATTATATTTAGTTACTTATAATAACCTATGATCGATGAAACTTGAGTCGTGTGTTTTTGGTTAACTCTCGTTAGTTAATTCTAACTGAGAGACTTAGTAATATTGTTGTGGATATTTATTGACATGATTAATTATACCATAGTTGTGGTTCACAATTTTATGTTGGAATTGGAATTTGAAAAGCATATATGTACCGATTTCAAATATGTATTTATAAGAGTTAGACGATTATGGTTATCTACGGGGAAATCACTAGGTTGGATACAAGTTGCTAATTACTTTAATAGTCTTGATTATTGGAGGATGATTTTGGAATGGAGTATCATTCGGAATTATGAAGGAGATTATAATATTAGAATTGTTATACGATTGGTTAAGGATTTGAGTGCAAGATAGAAATCAGTTTATTGAGGTTTATTTAGGAGTCGAGCTTGCTTTATATTCTCAATATAATTGTTGGTAGCACAATTAGGTGCTTGATTTAGGTACGGTTTGAGTTATGTTTAGTTTGTTTAGTTATATAATTTGAATTGTGATTATGAATTGGGATGCAAGTCGATGTAGCTAATATCATCGAAGTTATAGATATTAATTAAGGATTAAGGAAATTAGAATGTTAAAGGTTGATCATTTGTGAATTGGGAATAAGTTACGATTACGTTTTATAGTTTAAATTAGTCTAATTTTGGTTATTGATTATACGATGTTATTTTAGGTGTTGTTGGAGGATGGCTATGTAGACGTATATAATTCAAGATGATATGGGAAATCAAGTCATCATGCTTGGGTTTCGCATAATTGTTATAGAGTGATGTAACCTTTATGTTCAGCAATATATATATTTAAATGCTCCTGTGTGCGTTATATGAATATTAGATATCATATATCGTTTATAGTAATGCCCATGATTATAGATGCATCTCTATGAGTTAGTTGTGAATTGCTATTGGATTATTATAAAAGTATCTTTTTGTTCACATTGGAGTTTTTCGAAAATACTATGTTTCTAAAATATGATTTGGTATGATAATGAGGAAATGATTCAATATGAGTTAAGACCAGATAAGGTCGAATATGGTGTTATGTTATGAGTATTGAGGATTTAAAGTATGAATCATTAAATATCTTATTTTATAAATATGAAAGTGAGGCATGAATAGGCACCCCGAGTTAGGGCGGGTAGAGTCCCTAGCTGTTGCCTTCCAGGAGGGCGAATTCCTGGCGTTATGGACATGTCCGGGTAAGTCTTGCAAGCATAACAATAAAAGGCTGGGTGACGACCCTCATAGTTTGGAGACAGCTGGTACTGCGTGGTACCCCTTCCACTCGCGTTCATGCCAAACGATCTGATTTTGTGAAAATATAGTAATTGAGTTGAAAGGTTGATTAAATGAGAATATAGAAACATCTCATTGTTGAGAGTCATCTTATTGAAATTTGTTACTATATGATTGATGAAGTATTATGGAACGTGGAATTTGGAAATGTAATATGTATGTTCAACAAGAATATTGCTGCTAAGTATGCTATGATTGGTGTGATTGTTGAACTTATGTTGATTGTGTGAGAGTCGTTTTCAAATAAACCACCAAAACATGTGTTACTCTTGTTTACGGGTTAGTACTCAGCTTTGCTGATGTGTATATGTTGTTTTGTCATTTCTGTGGCCTGTCACTTGGTGGGTGGCAGTTTTCCTAAATGTTTCAGGTTGAAGCCGAAGGTTATACCTTTGCAAGTTGAAGCTAATACAAGCTGGAGCAGTATTATAGTTGCTATCGAAGTGAGGACGCTTGACTTTGTAATAGTTAGTTGTTATTATTTATAATAATTTCTCATTTAAGAGTCGCTAGTTAGTGCTCCTGATTCTCTATTGGTTGTTGCTCCGCGAAAGCGTTGAGGTTGTTGAGCTTTGGGATTTGGAAATATTTTATAAATTGAAATTGCAACAGGTTCATATTATTTCTCGCTTTAGCGTTGTCCTATTTTCAAAGGAAACTTTTCCGGGTTTTCTGTAGAAATTTATGAGAATAAGTCTGAGAATCAGAGCGTAGTTATAATAGTTAATTTATTTGAATAAAGTTGGGAATTGAGTTCCACACTCTCCGATATAGTTCGATGAGTGTGATGGTAATAGTCCGGGTTACCTCGACTAGAGTCTCTTTCGCTGTGCTTAATCCTTTGTAAGCTGGTCGGAAAATTCGGGCTGTTACAGTATTGCGTTACGACGCGAGGTCGTGTTTATGCCAATAAGGGGCACCTTAAAGATCTCATAACCGACAAAGGCAAAGCGTCCTTGGAGAGAAATCCTGCGCAGTCCGTCCCGCCTGCATCACCCATGCACGTAAAGGTAATTAATGTTATTTATGGTGGATCTGATTATGTGGACTAACGTATTCAGCAGCCAAAAGGCTAGCAAGAGAGCGCACTCCCTTGTCCTCCGTTTTTAAATCTTGCAGGTCAGTAGAAGAACGCAAGCTGGAAGTGATGGCAATTACCTTTAACGATGACGACGTCTGCGACGTAGAGAACCATGATGGACTAGTCATATCCTTGACTGTCAGTAATTGCTTGTTGAAGCGAGTGTTGGTCGATGGGGGAAGCTCAGCTAATATCATAGTCAAAAGCGCCCACGAAGGTATGGGATTGTGTGATAAAGATATTACTAAAAAATCTACTGTTTTAGTGGGTTTCAGCGGAGAGGCCCAACACACTGTCAGAGAGATAACGTTGCCAACATTAGCCAAAGGCGTCAACCTACCGACCAGATTCAACGTCGTGGATTGCCCGTCTGCATATAACATCATTCTCGGCACCCCATGGATACACAAGATGAAGGTCGTCCCGTCAACTTATCATTAGACGCTGAAATTCCCAACCAAGTGGGGCGTCCAAGAAATAAAGGACGAGCAGAAATCCGCGAGAGAATGCTACAGCTCGTCGCTCAAGCCTCCAAAGCAGCCATCTAGCAATTAAAGGATGGATTAGCGCCCGACACGCCCAGTGAGCAGGACGTGGATGAAGTGATGCTCGATCCGTCCATCCCCGATCACGTCGTTCGAATCGGAGCGACGCTGTCATCAGACATACGAGGTTAGTTTATTGATTTTTTAAATTAGGCTAATCAAGATTGTTTTGCTTGGTCCCATGAGGATATGACAGGAATCAGCCTCGACGTCATAACGCATAAACTCAACGTCGATCCCGACTTCAAGCCAGTAAAGAAAAAAAGACGCAAATTCGCACCCGAGAGGAACCAAATCATCAATGACGAAGTCCAAAAGCTGATCGACACTGGAAAAATCCGTGAGGTTAAATACCGGACTGGCTAGCCAATGTCGTGGTCGTGAGCAAGAAGAACGGGAAGTGGAGAGTCTGCATAGACTTCACAGACTTGAACAAAGCATTTCCCAAAGATACGTTCCCTCTACCTCATATTGATGTGATGGTTGACGCGACGGTAGGCCACGAGCTCCTGACGTTCATGGACGCATATTCTGGGTACAATCAAATACTGATGCATCCGGACGAAACGAGTTTTGAGAGTATCCCATAAACGTTTAACTTCTTTAAACTTAGAAAGGGAACGTTTTACCTCGGGTTCGATGGTGTTCATAAGCCATGAAATAAGCATGGCGTTAATGGTGGTCCTATCCGTCGAAGTGCAGGGTGAAGATGGCGTGGTGATAGTACCATCAAGAAAAACAAATTTCCTCCGAGCCTCCAAAGCAGTTTGTATGGCGTCGGCCCATTCCGCATAATTTTCACCATTCAAACGAATAGGTGTGATAAAGTCACCTGGTCTATCTTGTGAATCAAGAAAGTAGGGAGATGTTGATTCAATTTTCGGTGGTGGTGGAGGTAAATCATCACCAGCCATGGCGATGGAGGTAGACGAAGGCAGGAAATCAACCTAGGCTAGGAAAAGATAGCGTTCGTCACTGACAAAAGTATATATTATTATAAGGTTATGCCTTTTGGTTTGAAAAATGCAGTTGCCACCTACCAACGATTGGTCAAACAAATGTTCAAAGATCAATTGGGTGACACCATGGAGGTATATATAGACGATATGCTCGTCAAATCCAAACAAGCAAGCGACCACGTCCAACACTTATCAGAAGCTTTCGACGTCCTACGAAGGTATGGCATGAAATGAAATCCCACTAAGTGTACATTTGGAGTTTATGCAGGAAAGTTCCTAGGGTATGTCGTTACGCAATGAAGGATCGAAGCTAGCCCGGATCAAATAAAATCCCTTATCAACATCCAATCTCCAAGGAACGTCAAAGAGGTGCAGAAATTGACCGGTCGTGTAGCCGCGCTAAATCGTTTCATATCTCGGTCGTCCGAAAGATGTCACCTATTCTATGACGTCCTGAGGAAGAATAAAGGCTTCGATTGGTTGCAACAACATGAAGACGCATTGCAAGAACTCAAAAAATACCTGGCGTCGCCACCACTGCTGTCAAAACCTAACGATGGGGAGACGCTGCAGCTTTATCTTACTGTGAGCGGCGTGTCCGTCAGCGCTGTCCTGACGAGAGAAGCAGAAAGTCAGCAACTTCCCATCTATTACGTCAGTAAGTCTCTGCTAGACGCAGAGACCAGGTATTCTTCATTGGAAAAACTTATTTTGGCTATAGTAGTTGTTGTTAAAAAACTTAGGCACTATTTTGAGACACATAATGTTATGATCATGACTAACTATCCCGTTAAGTCCGTCTTGCGACGTCCCGAATTGACAGGATGCATGAGTAAGTGAGCGATAGCGCTCAGTGCGTACGACATTCAGTTTCGCCCCATAACAGCCATTAAGTCGCAAGCCTTGGCATATTTTGTGGCGGACTTTAGCCCAGAGTTAGAAAAGCTCACAAATGACGAAGTCGCGCAGATTAACCATGTAAAAGACGAGCCTTGGGTATTGGTTGTTGATGGATCTTCTAATTTTCGTGGTGCAGGTTTAGGTGCTTTGATAAAGTCGCCACAAGGGGGCAACATAGTACGAGCCATTTGCTGTGAATTTAGAGCGACGAACAATGAAGCCGAGTACGAAGCACTTATAGCAGGAATGACGTTAGCAGAAGACATGGGAGCGAAGGCGTTAAAAGTCTTCAGCTTCTAATTGTTGATTGTTAGCCAAGTCAAAGGAGAATTCGTAGCAAAAGATTCCAAAATTGCTATGTACTTAGAGATAGGTCAGCGTAAGAGTAAAATATTTAATCCATTTGACATTTTGCAGATACCAAGAGACCAGAATACGCAGGCAGATGCGTTGGCCAACCTTGGATCCTCCTTAAGGGACATTTCATTCACTTCCATCCCTATAGTTCATCTAGCAAACCCTGCAGTCGCTAGAGGAGATGGGGAAATCGTCGCGACAATGATTGAACGACTTCAAGACGACCGAGATGTCGTTAGTAACACCAGCAACATCGTAGCTATAAGCGACCTTGACACTGAGGAGGTAAGTGTCAGTTGGACAAAACTGTTTTATGACTATCGTACTAACGATGTACTTCTAGTAGACAAGGCAGAGGCGTGCAGAATTCGGTTTAAAGCGTCACGATACGTGCTCATTCAAGGAGTGTTGTTCAAAAAGTTTGCTGTAGGGCCCTACTTGCGTTGTTTGGAAAAAGATCAGTGGGGGCAAGTCTTAGAAGACCTGCATGAAGGAACATGTGGAAATCATTCATGAGGGCATAGCTTGTCCAATAGAGCGTTACGCATGGGATACTATTGGCCCACAATGAAGAAAGACGCGATAAGGTATGTTGCCAAGTGCGATAGCTGTCAATGACACGCAGGTATGACGCACAAACCTTGCGAGATTTTGCATCCTACTTTAACACCTTGGCCTTTCATGAAATGGGGCATGGACATAGTTGGCAAATTACCTCCAGCCCCAGGTCAGAAGATCTTTATTTTGGCACTAACTGATTACTTTTCTAAGTGGATAGAAGCAGGTTCTTTTCAACAGGTACGTGACAAGGAAGTGATTTCTTTTATATATACTAACATTATTTGCAGGTTTGGTGTTCCATCCGAAATAATATGCGACAATGGGTCGCAGTTCATTAGCAACAAAACAAGACATTTATGTGACGAATGGAACATAACGTTGTTAACGTCAACGCCAAGATATCCGCAAGCCAACGGACAAGTTGAGTCCAGTAATAAGACGATCATTGACACCTTCAAGAAACGACTTATAGCCAAGAAGGGAAAATGGGCAGAGGTGTTGCCTTCAATCTTATGGGCTAATCGCACGCCACCGTGCACTGCGACAGGACAAACACCGTTCTCACTAGTATATGGGTGTGAAGCTTTCCTGCCCTATGAAGTGAACGTCTCGACTGCGAGATGTGGTCTAGCGACGGAGTAGCAGAACTGCGACGAGCTTGTAAACGAATCGGACACCATTGAAGAGTTGCGCGATGCAGCATTGGTATGCATGGCAGCTCAGTAGCAAATAGTCGCAAGGAGTTTCAACAAAAACGTCCAAACCAAATCCTTTGTTGATGGTGATTGGGTCCTAAGGAAAGTCTTTCAAAACACACAAGAAGCTAACGCTGGTAAGCTAGGGCTTAAAGGGGAAGGACCGTACCAAATCAGTAAGGTAATAGGCAATGGAGCCTATCAATTGGTCCAACGTGACGGAAGTTTCGTGCCATGCAGTTGGAACGCCACACATCTCAAACGATACTTTTTCTAAAGAAAGTCATTCCCATCTGTTCCAATAACGTTGCGATGGTCTTTACGATGCGACGAGTAGACTTATATCTCATTACATAGTAAAAACAAGAGGTGACGGTTGTCACTATTCAAAGTCTTTCGATTTTTTCCTGCCCCAGCAAAACATTACGACAGGGGCATTGCCATTTAAAGCCACAACTGTCTGCAACGTTCCATTTATTTTTCTGGCAATCGCATTTGAGTGTTTGTATATTTCCTATGCGTATTCTAAGTTGCTAAGTCCAAACGTTACGTCTGAACGACCAATGAAGGTTGACTAAGCGCCTAACTACGCCCTAGAAACGTCAGAATAACGACTGAAACACACGCATGTTGCACAAGCAAAAAATATAAGATTAAATTTGCTAAAAAGCAAAAGCACAGTTGTCAAAGTTACGGTCACCACCATGGGTGACCCAAAAGCACAATTATAAAAGTTATGGTCACCCACATAGGTGGCCCAAAAGTACAAAAGAAAGAGTCACTCCCTTAAGTGACCCAAAGTAGAGTTTGATAAAGTTTTAAGCAAAAACATAAAGTAAAATGCTGAAAGACTAAGCGTCAGAGATCTTGCTAGCTTCCTTCTCCGGCGACGTGGTAGCTGAAAGAACGACGGCCGGGGCCTCCTTCTTAGTCTCTGGGTCGGGCGACACGTCCGACGCAATAAACCCAGCATAGGATGGAGCGTTCTCATCCGTCTTCGGAGGGGAATCCACAGTCGCAGCTAGATCATCCTCATCCATCAGGTCTTTCATTGATCCCATAATCTTGAGGTATAAGTCTATGTCCTTTTGTGGCGTCCACGACGCCGTCTTCTTCATCAGAAACTGATAGATGAGTTTAGCCCTGACCCTGGTGGTCCCCTCAGCCTCAAGACGGTCCAACTCATTCTTCTGTGCGTCAACGCTTGCCTGAAGAGCTTTGATCTCTCGACACGATGATGCTTCCAACTCAGTTGCCTTCTTCCTTATCTCCTCCAACTCTTCTCCATTTTTCATTAAAGCTTCCTCCATGTCCTTTATTGTTTCTTGTAAGACTCCAATTCAGTGTCTTTGGACTTCACGTCCGACTCGACCTTGTCAACCCTTTGCTTCATGGTCAGGTGACCCTTTAGCAACGACGAAATTTCCCTCTTCGCCATAAGGAGATGTTGGGATGACTGTAGGAGGAAAGGAGAACACATGTCGGTTAGCAATTATAAATCATTGTCATAACGTCGTAAAGTCTTAGATTAAATTAAGAAGCTATACCTAGAATAAGAGCTCTAACCCATCCGACATCATGCGGGGAAGAGTGTGTTCCTTTATCCTCTCCACAGCACTAGGAAAAAGGAACCTGTCGGCCTCCGGCCATATAGACCTGTCCAACGACACAAAATCGTTGGGTACGGTCACAGTGTATGATGGCCCACCCTTGTCCGAACGGGCCACGAACTCAGTCTTGCGCGTTTTAGGCGCAATATCCTGTTCGTCGTCCAGATGAACGACGACAGCATTGTCCTTCTTCGTCGATGCCGTCGACGCAGAAATGGTGTCAACAGAAGATTCCCTCTTGCGTGTACGCAGCATTTCAGCCAATGCTTGATTGTCCATGTTTCCCCTAGGACGCGACTGTGATGAACCTGTCGATAAACGCTTTGAGTCAATAAGAATTCTGACATCTTTATGACCTAAAACAGAAAGAAAACGCAAACTTAACGGATGCCATAGATGAACAGCTGTCTTGGGTAGCGAATAGAATTCGTCTAAACTGTCTGTCTTCTTCTGATACTTTTAGAAACTTGTCGCAGAGACTCTGAGATTTGTCACAATGCGACAATAACTTTGGATTAAGACCTGCAGTAGAAATGATGTAAGAGTAGTGTTAACGACACGACACAAAAGTAAAAATGATTGAAATTAAACACACCATCAATGTTCCAGCCGCCAATCAGGGATTTCCCAGCTTCCCCTAGTGATGATTTCTTCACAAACACATATCTGTTCTTCCAACCTCTGTCGTTCAATTGGACTCCCCCAACCAGAGGTTCTAACCTCGCTTTCGCATGTAGGGCTATTCTATTTTTGGCTTTGACCCTAATTTCGTAGTATAGCAATAGGTCGTGAAGAGTGAAGGCTTCTTCCCACGACGCCGTCACTCTGTCAATGACACTCAAAATTCGCCAGACTTGGGGCATTATCTGCCCAGGGATGATCTGGTAGATTTGCATTAAGTCTCTGGCTAGGGGGTTGAAAGGGAGTCTCATGCCTATTTTAAAAGGATATTCATACAGTACCACCCAGGTGGTGGGACATATCTCTGGTGGTTCGTCCGACTCTGTGTTTCTAATAATCGTATTGTTGGGAAAATTTCCTAATTCTAGAAACCTCATCATGTCTTCTTCTGACATGGTCGATTGTTCGTCCTCATTTTCGTCTCTCTATTCTACGACTTTCTCCTTACCTCTCGATTTTTCTTGATTTTTTACAAACGTCCTAATGCTACGCCTACTAGGTGCCATAGATGCAATTGAGGAAGAAAGGAAAAGTGCGAAAATGAACGAAAAGTAAAAGATTACCTGGTGCCAAAGATCAGTTTTCCGACGGAGAGAATTATGGAAGTTATGGAAACTATCTTGCTTTAGAAAGAGAATGATTCGGTGGGTTGACGTTTTCAACCGCCCACAATATTTATATCCCCAAAAGCAATCATTACGCCGGCCAACGGTTAGAAATTAACGGCTCTTTTAAAAAAAAAACTACCTATTTGAGACCTTTGGGCTGCCTTATTGATCCTCTTTCATTTTTGCTAAGTATTTCCGTAGGATATTTTCTATACCTGTCGTGCAAGATTTTTTCTATATTTTTTGGGCTAAAATATCTTGGTTACATTGAAGATATTTCGTTTGATTCTTTGATTTTACAACAATTGTCTCATGGTTTTTGTGATACCCCGATTCGACAATTGGGGGCAAACTGTTATGGCTGATTTTTGCAGGATGACATTTGACATAATGACACAGGGATTTTGACGTTAAGACGCGACGAGAAGAACACGAAGACCAAGACGTCAGAAGCTCGTAACTGATCGTCCAAAAAAAGGAAGAAGTTCAGCGCGGCATTTATTTAGCCAAGATAACCGTTGATGGAAATAAATTAAATAAGGAATGAAAGAAGATTGCGTGGTTGGAGTTTAATTAGGAAGATCTCCTATAATCAAGGGACCGTTATCATTGTAATAATTTAGGAATTTAATAGTGCATTCATTTGGAAAAGGCCAATGGAGAAAAATACGGCAAAAGACATGCAAAAGATAAACGAGTATTATTGGACTAGACTACTGGACATTTTTTGTACGAAGAGCAAAAGAGAGCATAAGTTGTAACGATTGTCACTAACTTGTAGCGACAGTCAACAATAGTAGATTGGTGGATCCATATTCACCCGCGGTTTTTACCCACCTTCATTGGGGTTTTCCGCATCACCATCTTTGTGTGTTCGTCCCCTTTGGTCCCCCATTGCATTCATTCCTTGCATTGTCGTATTCATAATCTGGTTGAATCATCTCAAACTTTAATTCTGTTGTAAGAGACAAATTTTAGCATAAACAACGTCTGGAGGGCTCAATGGCGGAGGGTTGTATTGTTGATGAGTGTATGACTCTATGCTTAAGGTACTTAGAGGACGTTGAAACTAAATTTGATCGTCTTGAGCGTAACTGTGATGGTGATGATGATACCGCCAAGAAACTATCTACATTTTCTCACCTTGAAAGGCCCTTAGGGGGCAGAAAAACCAACAATTTGGACGTGTATGAAAGAGAACAGGCTCACATCTATGATTTAAAGAATTGCACTAAAAATGACCCATTCTATAAGTGAGTTGTTAGAACATTTGTTTGATGTTTCAGATGTTTATCTTTATTATTAACTGATTTACTGTCCAACATAGAGAATATGCTGAAATGATAGCACATGAGGGAGTTGAACTTTCCCAACATCAACGAGATGTGAACTTTGTGAATTGGTTTAGAAAAAAAGTAAGTTTCCATTTCCTAAATATTTTATCTTTGACTTTGATAATTTGAGATTGCATTTGGATCATTATTATGTGTATTTTCCAGGTTGAAAAGTTGGACAAACAAAAAAATGTCCTTATGGTGAAGAATTTCTATCTTTAGCATGTGGTCCTATATACAGTTCTAGGTCTTTTAGTGGTTATGTCACTAGGGGATTTAGGTTTCATACATTACACCGTGATAGAAACTTGAGAACACAAAATAGTGGAGTAGTGGTGTTTGGGTGATACTGGTGAGGGAAAGAGGCCTTTGGTTTCAGTCGTCCGGGTTAGATTTTCTGCCCTTCTCTCCTGGTGGTTGTCCATGTTTCAATTGCACAGGTACTCAATTTTTCATTCTATGGGTTTAGTATTATTTGGAAACAATACTAATATGAGATTTATGATTGGATTTTTATGAGTGATCAACTACTATGAAGGGCCTTGAACTGAACTTATATTATAAGTTTGTTGCTTTGAGTTCAGACTTTGTGTCCGCTTACTTATTAGATCCTTGATTATAGTTTTTGTTTTACATTCATCTAGTAGGAATAATAGGATACTAGGATTGATTGAGTGTATGGCATGCATTCAAATATGGGATAAGGCTACAGGACATGAGCTTTAGTTTGGATTGCATCTGCCTGAATCTGAAAAGTTGGTAAATGCGAATAAGCAACAAAGTCTCTACAACGTCAACCTTCATTGGAGTTGGGAAAATGGCAATGACTGTGACTTACGGAACGGACTTCTGAGTTTTGATTGAAAGTATACACTACAAAGAAATTTATGTATCGTGACATCTATGTTTGGGCTGTGAGTGACTAAGGGCATGCAACAAATGAGCCATAGGCCTTTATGCTCATGGGAAAAGGAGGTTATTAAAGTAAACATGCTGCTTCTTAACTTTTCAGAAAGCTAACCTGATTGCAAGCAGCATTCTATAACAGTTAAAATATGAATTATCCACATGAAGAGTATTTTTTTTTAAAAACTTTGTTAGCATATGCAAATAATAATCTTGGGCACAAAATCTGGACCCTTTCATAAAAATTTTGCCCTGGAACTGCTTGGTAGTTATTTGCTTTATATCACCTGATTTTTTTGATTGGGAAATTAAGTCAACCCAAGGGCTAACTCCTACCAAGGCTACTAGCCTTGTAGGAACTACCAGCACATTGGCTGGTAAAGCATGCAAAGCATGCTAAGGAAATACCCCAACGTAATGCTGGGGGTAAGGATCGAACCCCTGACCTCAAGGATCAGAGGGGAGTGCTCTACCACATGAGCTAGCTCCTCATCCTTCTTTATATCACCTGATTGATGATAGTACACAACCCTGTGTACTCCATCCAACGGGAAACAGTTTATATTCCTCCAACATGATTTAGGAGTGACCATTCTAGTCTAGTGGTCAGTTTATATCCTGCTACATCTACAAATTTCAAGCCCGTTTTGTGAAGTTCAGGCAACTGAACATTCAATTATCATGTCAGACTTTCATGCTGCCAAGTAGGCATCTGCATTCATATAATAAAAGGAGTCATGCTACTAAGGATGCTAGACCTGATGTGTTAGATAATGATCAGGGTGATTAACCAGACAAAAGTGCTCCACAAGCTCGCTAATCGATTCATCAGCATCTCGGAGAACATTTCGTACAAGGCTTTTGCGACGAGAAACTGTTCATTAACAATAGGATTTCCCGTCGTTAATGAGGGTTATTCTTGTAGTGTTCCTACCTTGTTTTCCATGTTTCTTCTTCCCTTGTTTACTATAACAAAATTCTCTCCCTAGCACCTCTTGATTAGCCGAATATCTAAGTTTCGACATGAAGGATTTATGTCCTCGACTTAAATGCAATTACTAATGTATAACGGATCATATTATAGAGATAATAAGTTCGTTATATTGGGTCGTCTATACGTCTTGCTAGAGAAAGCTATAGAACTTCGGATTAGTAAATAAATAAACCCGAAGCCCAATGTAACGGATCCTACAAGGTCACACATTAAACTTGGATCAACAAAAGAAATAGAGCCCAAGAGGGCCCTAGGGTGGCCGGCCAAGAGAGGGAAAAGGAGAGAAATCTGACCTAAATACTTTTATATATTTGGGTTAGGCAGAAAAGAAAACATCAGTTTATTCTCTTATTATTTTCTCTCTCCTATTCTCTCTCTTCAAAAGTCACGTTATACTCCAAGAAAAAAGAAGAAGTTTTCTTCCTTTCCAACTAGCATTGGTGGAGTGTTGATCTGGGTTGGTGGACTAAGTAGAGGAATCACATCTGAGATTCTCAATCCGGGTTATTCAAGCTTTGTGGAAATCACGCTACAAAGGTTATTTCTAAACTTGTATGTGATCCTTAATTGTATATGCATGTGATCCTGATTTAAGTGCTTATGAATTTGATTCATGAAATTCCGCTTTATAGTACTTATATATTCCTACAGTGGTATCAGTTTTAGCCTCTTGCATATAGATTTTGGTCATAAAGTTTAGTTTATGTATGATTAATTTTAATTTGATTAAGGGGAGGAATTAAATTATGGATTGAATAATTAATTGAAATTGTTAAAAAGAGTTTAATAATTTTTCTCAATCTATATTAGCCGAAATTCACCCTAAAAACCCTATATTTCGAAATTTTAAAATCTGATTTTAATCTCTAAATTTCGAAAAATAAATTCATGTCATTAATCTAATTTTCATGTTTAAAATCGTTTATGTATGAAGATAAATTCATATAAAAGGTGTTTTTATAATTAGTGATTAATTATATGAATAATCTGAAAATTAATTAAAATAGAGATTTTAAATTTAATTTTCTGTATTAAGCATAAAGAGTTATGTTTAATTTAATCAAGATCACCTAATTAAATTTACAAAAGGTTGTATTTTTAATATCCTTCAAGAAAAGAAAAGAAAAGAAAAGATTTGAAAAACAGAAAATTGAAGGAAGAAAGAACAGGAGCAGTGGCTGCTCCGGTGTCTGTGGTCTGCCGGCGAGATCTCGGGGAAGGGCGACGCGAGGCTGGCCACCAGCAGTCGCGTCGGATAAGGGTCGTGACGGCAGCACGACGCACGTTTGACGTGCGAAGCAGTGCTGCTCGCTGCAGTTGCTGGATGCCGGCGTCTGGGTCGGTTCGCGAAAGAACGGCGAGTCGCCGGTGAGGTGGCCTGAAGGTCGCCAGTGAGGCTGCCTGAAGGTCGCCGGTAGTCGCTGGGTGTTGCGTCGTTTGGCTAATAACGTGAACTCAGTTCACGGTTTTTCGAATTTTATTTAAAAATAAAAAATAAAAAAAAAATTGTTTTGATAAAGAACGTGCTAAAATCGGGCAGCAGCAATATTTTTTTTTATATTTTGGAATTTTTATTTTGAAAAAACAGAATTTTGAAAAAGATAAGTAAATTTCAATTATATTGACTTGTCATAAATTTCAATCCATAATCTGATTTTTTAATCTAATTAAAATTAATTAGGCTAGTTTTAAGGGATAGAATCTTTAGGTGATTAGATATTACTTAAAATTTTATCTTCTTGCTTTAATTAAGAATATTTGATATTTTAATTGATTGGCAAGTATAATATATGATATTATTATGTGGCTTTTATATTATGATATATTTGCTATGTATGACTAGTATGGCCCAAATTAAGATAGAAAATACGATCTGCGTATCGTGATGTATTCTTGTAATTTTAAATACGATCTGCGTATCGTTAAGTATTTTTGTAATTTATTTAATTTAGTTATTATTTAAATTATTTTTGATACTTATGTAATCCAAAGAAGAGTCCATCAAGAGAAGGCCCATGGAAAAGTGGATGGAGATCCATGAAGAGTCCAAGAAGGAGCCTTGATGCTTAGTTCTTAAGATTAGGGGCCATACTAGATCATTTTATTTTCGCATTTTATTATTCTTTAGAATGCTTATAAGTTTATTGGCGCTAGAGTTCACTAATTCATAACAACATAATAAACTTAGGCCCCGTAAATATTAAGGTTTGCTTTTCCAAACATAAAGTACTTATAAAACCCTTAATTAATAGTAATAGGTCATGCCTCCGCAGGGGTTATCATTAATTTTGGGATATAAGGTAAAATTGCGAATTTTACAACTTAGTTTGGTTGTCCTTAACAAAATTATCAAAAGCGTTTTGAATTTTGAAGCAAGAGATAGTTAAACATGCGATGTTTATCCATCTAAACAAGAGTTATAAAGTGTTATAATTAGTAAAAGAGTTTACTTACCTTGATAATGTAACGTTAAGATAAGGCCTCCGTCTGCTTAGTGTTACATGTTGATAGGATCTTGTAAAACACTTATTCATAGGGGACTTTAATTTTGAATAGGTGGTCAACCTAGAAACCTTTTCATGTTTTAGGTTGCTTTATAAACATAAAATTGAACTTTGCCTTATTTTTCTGTCTGTAGATATCATGTCTAATAACAACAACAACAACTCCGGTTTCAACATTCGTCCTTTTCTGGAAAAGGACAGACTGAATGGTGAAAATTTCCTTAATTGGGAAAGGACCTTAAGACTCGTTCTGAGGTTTGAGGGTCGAGAGGACGTCTTAGATACCCCGCTTCCTGTAATAACTGATGAATCAACTGACGCTGAAAAACGTCGTGCAAAACAGGCTAGTGATAAGTCTATACCAATCACTTGTTTGATGGTAGCAGCCATGGAGCCGAACCTCCAAAAGAGGTTCGAAACCAAGGATGCCTACACGATCATGCAAGAGCTGCGGGCCATGTTTAAAACTCAGGCCCGAGTTGAGCGGTATGAGACTAACAGGGAGATCCTTGAATGTCACTTGAAGCCGGGTCAAGCTGTTGGCCCCCATGTGTTCGAAATGATGGGTCTTTTCGAAAACATGGAAAGACTTGGGTTCCCTTATAGGCTCGAGTTGGCTACTGACATCATTCTCCACTCACTACCTGAAAGTTTTAATCAGTTCAGAATGACCTACAATATGAATGAGTCTGAAAAGACTTTGCAAGAGCTGCATGGATTGTTGGTCAATGCTGAAAGGAACATCCCTAAGGTTGAACCAAAGAAAGAGGTTCTGTTGGTTCAAAAGGGAAAGGGTTTCAAAAAGAAATGGGCAGGAAAGAAGGACAAAGGCAAGCAAGTTGCCACTGTCGCTGAAAAACCTAAGCCAACCGCCAAGCCAAGGTTGCTGCGGAAAGCAAGTGCTTCCACTGTCACAAGATTGGACACTGGAAGAGGAACTGCCCGATATACTTGGAGGAAATAAAGAAGTCTGGGGCTTCTACTTCAGGTATATATGTTATAGAAATCAATTTGACTTCTACTTCTTTATGGGTATTTGATACCGGTTGTGGTTCTCACATAGTTAATGATGTGCAGGGACTAAAAAGAAGTAGGAAGTTGGCAAAAGGCGAGGTAGAGCTACGCGTTGGAAATGGAGCACGAGTTGCTGCACTTGCCGTCGGGAGCTATAGTCTACACTTGCCATCTGGGCTTATTTTAGAATTAAATAATTGTTATTTCGTTCCTACAATAACTAAGAACATAATTTCGGTTTCAGTTTTGGATTCTGAAGGTTTTTGCTTTGAAATAAAGAACAAATGTTGTTCCATTTCTTACAATAATATGTTCTATGCCAGAGCTAATTTGATAAATGGTTTATATGTGCTTGATAAATCATTACAAGTCTATAACATAGATAGCAAGAAACAAAAATCAAATGATTCTAACCTATCCTACATTTGGCATTGCCGAATGGGTCATATAAACCAAAACGCATTCACAAGTTACAAAAGGACGGTATAATTCCATCATTTGATTTCGAATCATTTGATGTATGTGAATCATGCTTAATGGGTAAGATGACAAAATCACCATTTACTGGAAAAGGTGAAAGGGCCAGCGATCTTTTAGGACTCATACATACAGATGTATGTGGTCCTATGAGCACAAAGGCAAGGGGAGGGTTTAATTACTTCATCACCTTCACTGATGATTTGAGTAGATATGGCTATATTTACTTAATGAAACATAAGTCGGAATCTTTTGATAGATTCAAAGAGTTCCAAAATGAAGTACAGAATCAACTTGGTAAGACAATAAAAGCACTACGATCCGATCGTGGTGGTGAATATTTGAGCCAAGAGTTTGATGATCATCTAAAGGATTGTGGAATTCTTTCACAATTAACTCCTCCAGGAACACCACAGTTAAATGGTGTATCTGAAAGGAGGAATCGAACATTACTAGATATGGTTCGATCTATGATGAGTCTTGCTGATCTCCGATTTCTTTTTGGGGATACGCTCTCGAAACTGCTGCACACACACTAAATAGGAGCCCGTCAAAGGCTGTAGAAAAGACTCCATATGAGTTATGGAATGGAAAACCTCCAAACTTGTCTTTTCTAAAATCTGGGGATGCGAGGTCTATGTAAAGCGGTTACTATCAGACAAACTCGCACCCAAGTCAGATAAATGTCTCTTTGTGGGATATCCAAAAGAGACAAGGGGTTATTACTTCTATAACCGTCAAGAGAACAAAGTGTTTGTTGCTCGTGATGGTGTCTTTCTTGAAAAGGAATTTGTTTCTAGAAAGACAAGTGGGAGTAAAATAACACTCGAAGAAATTCGAGATGAGCAACAACTGGACGTGGCTCACACCATGTCAGAGACGGCCCAACAAGACGAAAGTCATGTTGAGGAGATAACGTATTCAACGCTGAACCTCCTACCGTCCCATTCGAAGTTGAATCAAGCGAAAATCTTCAAACTGTTGAAGAGAACGTTTCTCTTGATGCTCAGACCCCGCGTAGGTCAGTAGACCAAGGATTCCAAACAAAAGGTTGGTTGATTTCCTAATGACTGAAATTCTGAAATTATGATTTTGGAAAATTCAGAACCTACTACCTACAAACAAGCTTTGACGAGCCCAGACTCTGAGAAATGGCTTGAGGCCATGAAATCCGAGTTAGACTCCATGTCTGAGAATAAAGTTTGGACACTAGTTGACTTGCCTGTGGGGTTAACCCTATTGGATGCAAGTGGGTGTTCAAATTGAAAACAGACAAAGATGGAAATGTCTATGTCTACAAAGCAAGACTGGTTGCAAAAGGATTCAGACAAGTTCATGGTATAGACTATGATGAGACCTTTTCTCCAGTAGCAATGCTTAAATCAATTCGGATACTTTTAGCGATTGCTGCATTTTTCGATTACGAAATTTGGCAGATGGATGTCAAAACCGCATTCTTGAATGGGTTCTTGAATGAGGATGTGTACATGACACAACCTGAAGGTTTTGAAGATCCAGAAAATCCTAAAAGGGTTTGCAAGCTTCAGAGATCCATTTATGGATTGAAGCAGGCATCTCGGAGCTGGAATCTTCGGTTTGATGAGGCAATCAAACAATTTGGTTTCATCAAAAGCGAAGAAGAGTCTTGTGTTTACAAGAAGTTTAGTGGGAGCAGCTTAGTCTTCTTGGTTCTGTATGTAGATGACATACTAATCATGGGAAACGACATACCAATGCTTGAGTCAGTCAAGGAATGGTTAAAAGTTGTTTCTCTATGAAGGACCTTGGAGAAGCTGAGTACATACTGGGAATAAAATCCATAGAGATAGGTCTCGAAGGATGATTGGGCTGAGTCAAGAAACTTATATTGATAAGGTTCTTACAAGGTTCAACATGGAAAACTCGAAGAGAGGTTTCGTTCCCATGTCACATGGCATATCGCTTAGCAAGAGTCAGTGCCCGACTGAGCCTGATGAGTTAAAGCGAATGAGTAGCATTCCTTATGCTTCGGCTATAGGGTCTATTATGTATGCCATGATAAGTACTCGACCTGATGTTGCATATGCCTTGAGCATGTGTAGCAGGTTCCAAGCAAATCCAGGAGAAGCACACTGGACTGCAGCTAAGAGCATCCTTAAGTACTTAAGGAGGACTAAAGGCATGTTCTTAGTATATGGGGGACAAAGTGAGTTGGTTGTTGAAGGTTACACGGATGCAAGCTTCCAAACCGACAGAGATGACTACCGCTCTCAGTCAGGGTATGTCTTTCGTCTGAATGGAGGAGCAGTGAGCTGGAAGAGCTCAAAGCAAAGCACTGTAGCAGACTCTACGACAGAATCAGAATATTTAGCAGCAGTTGAAGCAGCTAAGGAAGCAGTTTGGATAAAGAAATTCTTGACAGAGCTGGATATCGTACCTAGTGTTCTGGAAGGAATTGTGACAACAATGGTGCTATTGCGCAAGCAAAAGAGCCAAGGTCACATAACAAGTCCAAGCATGTGATGAGGAAGTATCACCTCATTCGAGAGATAGTTGACAGGAAGGATGTCAGAATCTGCAAAGTTCATACGGATGAGAACGTGGCTGATCCGCTAACTAAACCGCTACCTCAACCCAAGCATGAGTGTCACGCTAGGGCTATAGGCTTGAAGCAAATGTTAGAGTGGCTTTAGATTGTACTAGGTTTAGAGAAACTTATTACAATGTAAAGACATGGTTTTGCTATTTATGTTTATGATAATAAATTTTGTCTTATTTAATTTTGGTTTGGTATTAAATAAAATGTCCAAAATATATCTTGAATTCTATGGTTTTGTCAAATATGTGATTTGATGAATGAAACACCATAAGTGAACAGAATTCATAGAATATTAAAGTTCCTAATCTAAGTCATTAAACTGGACATAAATGACTTATTAAAGGGATTAGCATATAAGATTGATTGATAGCGCCGTTTCATGGGCTATGGAAACATAGAGATGTTTAATCAATCATATGGATATGTATAGTTGATACATAGTCGAACTTGACCTACTTAGAAGTTTTATAACTTCGAAATTATATTAGTAGATTCCTGAGACATGAGTAGAACATTACTTAGCCCAATGATTAGTATAGCTTTGATACTGTCAAACGTCATGCCGTAAAAGGGGCTATAAAGGCAGCATTCAGGTTGTGCTAAAAGTTGAGTGGGAGTATTGGTTACTACAAGATTGGAAAAGTCCTCCTATATGAGATAGGATAGGTGTCTTGGCCCCTTGAAGAGTGAAAAATTGAAAATGCATGGCCGTGCTCAAATGGATCATTCGATGATCATTTGTTTGACAATTTGAACTCGGATTTCAAGGAATAATTTGAAAGCTAGTATGGATGATATAGAAATATGATCATACTATCAAATTAAACATTAAGAGACTTGAGGAATAAAAACATTGCACACTCGTCTCGGACAAGTGGGAGATTGAAGGATTTATGTCCTCGACTTAAATGCAATTACTAATTATAATGGATCATATTATAGAGATAATAAGTTCGTTATATTGGGTCGTCTATACGTCTTGCTAGAGAAAGCTATAGAACTTCGGATTAGTAAATAAATAAACCCGAAGCCCAATGTAACGGATCCTACAAGGTCACACATTAAACTTGGATCAACAAAAGAAACCTAGAGCCCAAGAGGGCCCTATGGTGGTTGGCCAAGAGAGGGGAAAAGGAGAGAAATCTGACCTAAATACTTTTATATATTTGGGTTAGGCAAAAAAGAAAACAGTCAGTTTATTCTCTTATTATTTTCTCTCTCCTATTCTCTCTCTTCAAAAGTCACGTTATACTCCAGAAACCAAAGAAGAAGTTTTCTTCCTTTCCAACTAGCATTGGTGGAGTGTTGATCTGGGTTGGTGGACTAAGTAGAGGAATCACATCTGAGATTCTCAATCCGGGTTTATTCAAGCTTTGTGGAAATCACGCTACAAAGGTTATTTCTAAACTTGTATGTGATCCTTAATTGTATATGCATGTGATCCTGATTTAAGTGCTTATGAATTTGATTCATGAAATTCCGCTTTATAGTACTTATATATTCCTACACGACATCCTAACACCAAATCTTATACTATAAGCATAATCGTTGTAAGCAGTATATGCTTCTTTTTCTGAATCAAACTCTTTTATTTCGAATTCTGAAGATTCAGATTTATGGACTAAGTATACACCAGAAGCAACAACTGAACAAAAAAAGAAATAAAATAAAATATGAAAGTATATTATACAATTAATACATACTCATTTGACTATACAAAATGAGTATACCACACAACAAATATAAATACACAAAATGCATAATCATTTGACTGTATAAAATGAGTATGCAGAAACGCAACTGTAAATTCATCAAATGCATACTCATTTTACTGTACAAAGTGAGTATTCCACACTGCAAATATGAATGCACAAAATGCATACTCATTCGTCTGTACAAAATAAGTATGTAGAAATGCAAATGTAAATCCATTAAACGCATACTCATTTGACTGTAAAAAATGAGTAAATAGAAATGCAAATGCAAATCAATAAAAAACGCATACTCATTTCACTGTACAACATTTGTACAAATCTGATACATGCTCATTCGGTTGTATCCTTGTAGGAAACTGACAAATGTGTATGAATCATTCATGTGAATATGCATCTTACAATAAAATCAAAAAAGCAAAATCGAAATGTAAACATGTATATATATATGTAGCATACATCAATAAATTAATTTACTCATTTCAAAAAATCTCATGTTCAATTCCGAAATTTTTGAAAGTTAAATCAAAACTAAAAAAAGCAAAATCAAACATTAAAAGAGCAAAAACTAGATCGAAATAGAATTATGTTGAAAACTAAAGAATATTTATCCAAAATTCAAAAAAGAAAAACGAAAAATGATGCATTAATGAAGGCAGATCCAATAATCACAAACAAATATGCATTGATTACCTAGTTTGGGAGAAATCACAAGCTCCAAAGTGCTTTTGGTGGCAGATCCGAGACACACTGCCGCCAAAATAAGTTCACAGCTCAATCTTCCTCCAACGAACTCATAAATGCCCTATTTCCAATCTCAAATGGCGAAATACCATTCTTACCCCCCACAACTTTAAAAAATTGCGAAAATGCCACCGGGAGTACACAGAGCTGTGTACTCCAAGGTGCATATAATAACTTGCGTAAATAACTAAAAGTAAATTTTTTTTAAGAAATTTGCTTTAAATATTATTGGTTCCGTTAACAATTAATTCATGGCTTTGCCCATGCACATAAAGTTGCTTTATTGTAGGCAAAATATGCTTTCGTTATGTAATAGTTGCGTTGCTAGATTTTTTTAATTGAGGAGCCAATTTCTTGAAAAATAAAAACCCATAAACTCATATCAAGAAAGCTATACATATTGTTAATAAAAATATTACCTTTATTTTTTTTTATTAGGCTATATAATTGGTTTGAAGACCAACTCCTGCTAGGCTACTAGCTTCCGGGGCACACTAGCTCGAATGCTGAGTACAAGACTAGATAGCCTAGAAGACAATAGGCCTTAAGGCCCATTGTCATCACAATGTGAATACTCCAACATATTGTTGGGATGAGGATTCGAATCCTGGACAATGCGTGGAATTAGGGGTAGTACTCCACTGAGCTACCACCTTTCCCTCTAAAATATTACCTCTATGGCTAAACTAATATCACTACAACTAAATAGTAATACTAGCTAGCTCTTTGCATATGTGATCAGACGATACATCATCATATTATTATCCAGTAACTAGTAATTTGGTCCGGGTAATGCCACGACTTAGTTACAATTATTAAATATATATATATTATTTATTCATAAATTTTATAATTTATTTTATTAACTTTTCGTAATATTCTATCTAGTGTAATATGGAAAATAGATATAATGACATGATACGTTGTTTAACAAAGAAATTCTAATGAATAGGGGATAAAATTAACAATTTCGATGAAATTAGGGTAAGAGAATGTCATTAGATAATAAAAGAGTTAGAGATCAAAAAGTTTGTCTACGTCTTTATGATTACTTATAATTATAAGATTTTATTATGTTTTACATTGATATATTAAGCATTGAAATTATAGTGGATTAGTGTTTAACCTCTCAAATTTCAATTTAAGGTTCATGTGTTCGAATCCTTGTAACTAAACATTATTAATATTTTTAAATGAGATTATAAACATGTGTATTAAAAGTTTGAGCATGTGTCACTGTTCTATTGATAGGGACACCTTTTAATATATTTGTATAGATATCCACTAAAACATAAATGAATTAGAATGTGTTGTCTTTCGAACTCTTAGCCTATTAGATGAATGAGCAAGTTGGATATTTGCAATATATATTCAGTCCTGAAGTAGTTCATTTTCAAACATAAGTACAGATTATATTATATGCTAGGGAAAAAGATAATATAAAAGACAACTTATTTTAGGAAAAATTGATAAGAATAATTCATTTTATAGTCGTTTCACCAAATATAATTTCATTTATGGGTTATTTCAAAATAATGTCAACTATATGGGACATCTTCCAATAATGCTCTCAGATGACTTAAAACCTGTTAATAAAGTAATCATTTTATCTTCCTTTTCTTTCTCTCTCCTCCACCCTCAAGCCATTGACCCACAAATCCCCACTTAGCCACCATCCACCTCCCCTACCTACCGCCACCAGCCTTTCTCCCCTTCCTTTTCATCCCGACCCCACTGCCACTTGCTTCCCTCCTTCCTTTCCCCTTCCTTTCCTCTTCCTCCTCCACCCTAGAAAAACCCACATTCACAAACCCTTCTCCAGCCACTAGCCCCCGAAAAATTGTAATTTTCCTTGAACCGAACGCCAAAGAGGAAGGGGTTGGTTTGGGGTGGGTTAATTCGATGTGGATTTTTTTTTTTTTTTTTTGGGGGGGGGGGGGGGGAGGGTATTATTGGGAAAGAGGAATTATTTCGGGGGTGCGGAAGGGTAGCAGTGGGCGAGAGGATGTTTTTGGAGGTAAGGGAGGAAGGAGAGAGGTGGCCAGTATGGTTGGGGAAATGGATGGGTGGAGATTTGTTTTTTCGGGGGGTGAGGAAGAGGTGGCAATAGGGTAGGGAATTTTTTTTGGGGGTAGGGGAGGGGTAGTAATGGTTGGTGGGATTTTTTCATGAGATGGAGATGGATAGCAGTGGGTGGGGGATTGTTTTGGTGGTAGGGTGAGGAAAATGGATGGGGGGTTTTTCTCCCGTGTAACAGAGGGATGGCAGTGGGGTGGAGAGGAAGGGAAGAGGTGGCAGTGGGATGGGAAGGAAGGGAAAAGGTGGCAGTAGGATGGGGAAGGGTGGGATGGGGGTTTTATGTAGGGGTGAGGGATGGGTGACAAACTGACAGCGGGGTAAGAGGGTTCTTTTGGGGGTAGGGGAGGAAGGGGAGAGGCGACAATAGGGTGGGGGGAATGGGTGGGGTGGGGTGGGGGGAATGGGTGGGGTGGGGTGGGGGTGGGGGTGGTAGACTAGTAGCGATTGTATAGGGGTTTTTTGTGACGGCGGGGAGAAAGGGGAGGGTGGCAGCAGTATGGTAAGGGAATTTTAAACACATCACATGAGGAGCACATGTCACTTTTAATGTTTACAACGGGTTAAAATAGGTTAAGGGAGTATTTTAGGAAGGGTTTGATAGTGACTGAGAGTATGTTATAATAACTCATAGATATAATTACTTTTAGTGGATTGACATGGGATTATGCTACTCAATTTTTCGATTTTCCTTTGTTTGACCTACATTCATATACATAGATACCGTCATTTATAAATATCATGAACTAGAAACAGTGCTCTCTAAGAATTATTCACTAATCAGTTTTGAAATATATCTTTCATAAGTAGGAGTAATTCAACTAATGCATATTTAGCCCTTTGTTATTGTATATTCATTCTAGTTACTACATCTCAGATGCTTTTAATATGAAATAATTTGCTCCAAAATATATTTGCTATTGAACTCTTACATTTTGTTTCGTAACTCCAATTCAAATGATAGATTTCCTAAAAATAACTATTTCAACATCACTGACTAACTTTTTGCTTCCTTCTATTAAGAAATTTTTAAAGTTAAAGATACAAGCACCACGATTATGACATAACGTGTACTATATAATACTTCCTCCGTTCTCTCTTATTCTTTCTATATAGAACATTTTTAAGAGGCAAATAAACCAAACTAACAAAAAAAAAAGGGAGTATAACCATTTATCACTTACTATGAAGTAGTAAATATAAAGTGTAGATTGCATGGACACAAAAATTCAATAACTAAATTACGAATAAGTGGCTAGAACGAAATAAATGTTTTTGACCTATTATGGTTAATGGCTAAACACCATAACATTAATTTTCACATATAGATATATAACCTAAAACTACATATAACATTATAATCAATTATTTATATAGGGGTGTAAATGATGCGAGTCAAGCTCAAGTTTGGCTAAACTCGACTCGAATTGGAAAACTCGAAGTCAAGCTCGACTCGAATCGAAAAATCACGAGCTTGAAAAAATCATGATCTACACGGACTCGAAATCCTAAAAAGCTCGAATTTGAAACTCAAAACTCGAACTTCAATCAAGCTCGAACTCGAACCCAAACCTCGAACTCGAATCAAGGCTCATCTAAAATATGAGTCAATCTATGTACCTTGACTTAAATACTTGGAGTAGCCTTTTATAAAGGGAAAAAGAGCTAGTGTTTCATTTTTCAACCAATGTGAGACTTTTTAAGAAACAAACTCTGGTAGAAGACAATAGTTTCCAATTAAGAAATGCAACAAATAGTTTTTGTTCCATCTATAAAATAACACAAACTTTAACTTTTGTTTCCCAACCAATGTGGCACAAGTTAAATTCAAACAATGAGTATAATTATAGTAACAACATTTTATATAGAAAAAACAACCTATTGTTTACACTACAAATCAATGTGGGACATTTAATATTCTATGTGAAAGATTATTTTTAATATTTTTTCAGTTTGTTCATAAGCTTTCAAGGCGAGCCAAGACTAAGACTCATTAAAATCTTGAGACCGACTTGATAACCATCACCTAAAAAGGGCTATGGCTAACGTCCACCAAGAAAATACTTTCTATATTAGTATTTATGTTATTTCATGGATAAATTAAATTCTTTGAAAAATTAAGAATTATTTATTGAAATTAAAAGTATTATATATATAAAAAAAAATGAGTTTCTCTTGAGCTTTTCGATTCGAGTAGTTAGTAACTAAGCTCAACTCGTTAGTCATCGAGTGGAACTCGATTTCTAGGCGAGCCTACTTGAGTAGATTTTTGACCGAGTTTTGACCTATATCTCGAGTAGGTCGCAAATTATCTCGTCTTATTTACACCCCTTGTGATTAGATAGAAATATTATCTCCAAAGGTATAATTATTCAATAAATTCATTTTATCCCAATATTTGGGATTCACATAGGTCATTGAATAGGTGGGATCAATATCGACATCTCTAAAAGAATGTACGTGTTATTTTCGCTCAAGTGCTCAGATCAACTAAAGGTTGCATGAGAATATTATCTCTAGGGTTGCGCCGGAGGCGTCATGCCAATTGCTAAACATTGATGATACTAACTTAATTTGCCTTACATGATTTGGATAAATCAAGAAACATATGTGACTTAAAGAGTAAAAGAGTAGTAATTCTTATACCGTGTTTCTTAAAAGATTAACTCAAAGAAACATATCTTGTTCATATCTTTTGAATTCTTTGAGTTGATCAAATTTCATTTGGGTAATGGCATTATTAGGAGGCCACGAGCCTTCTAACGTCAACAAGTACTGGACTAGTGATCTTTTCTTATTGATTTGTTTTGTCATTGGACGCTTAGGAGGAGTCAAGGATTTGAGACTAACACAAGTTTTTGCATATAACACTAGTTCTATATGCATGCGGATGCGTGCGAAAACAAACAAAATGTCAATTGTGTAATAATATATACGAAAAATTATTCATAAAGTTCATTGTATATTTTTCTTCTGTTTTTTGGAAGCCAATAAATCATCAATGATGATGTAAATATTTTGTTAATTGAAGATATAATGATAAAAGATGGTGAATTTGTATTTTATTATTTAAGGGTATAAAAGGAATTACTCCCTCTGTTTTTTTTTTATCTTTCTCACTTTCCATTTACACATCTTCTAATGCACATTTTTGAACTTAAATATCTTTCATCATATATTAGTAAAAATTATAACGATTGAATATTAATAATGTACTAATTGAGACGAATCAAACAAGATCCCACATGACTATATTTTTTTCTTATAAATTGCAAAAAATTGAGAAGATTCTCTCTAAATATGAATAGTGTCAAGATTCTAAGTGAGAACGATAAAAAAAAAAAACAGAGGGAGTACCATTTTTAGTGTTCCTCTCCTCTTCTCTTATATAATAGAGATATGCTTTATAAAACATTGTCTAGAGAAAATTTTATGCATCACAAGGGCATAGTAAGTCAATCAATCATTTTAAAATAAAATAAAACTAAGGTCCAACTTGAATGGTGCTTGTGTCATTAAAGGTGATGGATGAACATCACAGTATTATATCGTGAAAGCTAAAAGTAGATAAATAATCTAAACCTACACCTTGCTTAATCAATGTGTTTCCTAATGCCTTACTAGGAAGATTATCTTCAAAGTAAGAAGTATTATCATAAAACATTTTTTACCTAATTTGAAAAACCCATGTAGAGCATAAATAAATGATAAGATATATTCACCCATTATTTATGTGACTAAAAAATTTAACTAAACCATTTTCCTCTATTTTAAAAAATCAAGTATATGATATATTTCTATATTTATATTGTATCGCGTACGTATTTATTAAATTTAAATAAATTAATTTGTTAAGGCTATACATTTGGAAAAGCTACATAAACTACCAATACGTTTAGATATTAAATCCACGTAAACAATAGCGAATGTGGAAACTAAAACATAAGAAGGCCAAGTTTTAATCACATAAACATTATACTAAAAATTGAAACCTTAACCGTTACATTATAAAAAAAATTTATACATTTAATACAATTTATGTATTGTATCCGAATTAAAAATGCCAAAACAAATCATCGAAGATCAAGCCACTACCAAGCCCAACTAAGATCTTCCCTGCTGTAACATAAGTGAAAATCGTGTCAAAAGTATTCATACTTGTTGCACAAATAATGCGAGTAAGAAAATTTTAGTGGAAGTATGCTTGGGTAATAGTAAATCTAGTAATGAGCCCACACCCTTTATAAACGACCATCTCAATGCTCCCCCACTCATTACTCATCTCATCACTCTATTTCCTCAACCAAAATCCTCAAAATCAATAATAAGAACAACAACAAAGAAGAGACATTTTATCCCATGGTCACTCATCTCAACACTTCAAACATCATGAACAAATTCCCAATTTTGCCCCTTTTTATTATCCTACTAAGTCTACCATTCAATACCTTCTCTTCATCAATCCATGATCTTCTTAAGAGCCAAGGTCTCCCAGGTGGGCTCTTCCCTAAGAATGTCAAGTCCTTCACACTTGACCAAGATGGTCTATTAGAGGTCTACTTTCACGAGCCATGTGAGGCTAAGTTTGAGACTTTGATTCGATTCGATACCGTTGTTAAGGCTAACCTTAGCTTTGGTGGCCTCAATGGGGTTCAAGGGCTTAGCCAAGAAGAGCTATTTCTTTGGTTACCAGTCAAGGATATAATTGTAAAAGATCCTTCTTCTGGTGTTATCTTGTTTAACATTGGTGTTGCACAAAAGCAACTTGCCTTCTCTCTCTTTGAAGATCCTCCAGTTTGTAATCCACACAGTAATAATTCTTCTCTCTTTTTTAAATTTTTGCCCTGTTTTTCTCTTTTTGTTTTGCTTTCTTTACTTGATAGATGGACTAACAAAAGGTTCATCTAGACTATCATTTAACTAGTTTTAATCTTGCAATATGATGTTTTTTTATTTTAAAGTGATTATGCATTGAATATTATCTTAGCCAAAAATGTACATTTTTACTTTGTGTTTTGAGTATGAGTAAATGAATAAAATAATACGTTCATAAAAAAAATGAATAAAATAATACTCCTAACTAGTATTTGAAAAGCATTCACACATGTTTTTCAATGTGGTACGACTGAAATAAATACGTACACATTTTACCAACAACTAATATTGAGGTCGAGTGATTTTTCGAGTTTTCGATCTCTTTGCTACAATTTAATAGTAGTTAAATAAGTCATTTCATACTTATTTAAAAATGTCATCTTATTTATTCTATGTATTTCAAACGTTTTCTAATCATATGTCATCATTAATTTTGATTAAATAAGCAATTATGCTTGGCGTAACAATGGTTGGACTTCTTTTTTTTATACTTAAGGTTGTGGGTTTGAATTTTCACATCAATAATTATTCTATTTTTTATTATATGAGAAAGAGGTGGATAGAATGTTATTGAATAAGTGATGGTGATTCGTGACACATATATGTTCTTAGGCACATCTTTTAATATATTAATAATATAGATATATTCCGTTCATTCTATAGTTCATTTTGCTCTAATAAGTGACTTAAATTAAAACATTACTAAACACATATTTTACATAAGACATTGAGCATGTTGTATGTCTGGTTTGAAGTTCAACAAAGAAAAAGCCTGGACTTCAGAGTTCAGACATTGAGGAGAATGTGAAAGGTGGGTAATATGACATTTAGCTATAGGATGAATATTATTGAGACTCGAAATCCTCCATAGTATATAGAATTTTAATTATAAAATTGTGTTTTAATTGCCTTGAGTCCGTGTATACGTAATTAATCAAATTAATAAGAAATGTTAATCATTTTTGTAAATTATACACTATTTAATTTGATTACAGAAAAGGATTGGCGCCGGATGACAACGTAATACCATAGAATATTTTTTTTTCATCCAAGCAATAAAACAAGTTAGTTCGAAATTGAGTTGTCAGCAAGAAAGTTATTTATAAGAGTTTTTACATTTAATTATCTCCCTGCTGGATCACCAATAAATCATTTATGATAAATCTTTGACCATCAATATAAAAAACAAGTAACATGTAAATATCCTGCTGACTGCTTCAATTATTGTTAATTAAAAATAAATACTCGACTCCCTTCAAAAAAAAAAAAGAAAAAAATACTCGATGTGACCAACCAAATAATTTTAATGTCAACATTGGTTTCACAAATTAACAAATGATCTTCCCTTTTCTTTCAAAAAAAAAAAAAATTAACAAATGATCATGTGCAATCTATGGTAGTATCTCAATATACTTAAAAACTTTATAATCTTAGGTTGGTCATTGGCCTATTTCTCCTGATGTGAGACAGTGGGACCAATATGGTGCCCATTAAACGTTTGTAATATGGAGATAATCAAAGTTTATGTTTTTGCCTTTCCATTCTCGTGAATAACTTCTCCCGCATTGGGCCCCTTTTTACTTTTACAGACCCTTGGGAGTTGGGACCCCAATACTTCATTACTAGGGGAAAATACAATGGGCAATCTTCATAAATCTGCCCCCTCTTTTCTTTCATAAACGCTTATTGTTATAGCACGAGCTATAGGAGATTCCACATATAAGCTTTATGCTTATGTTTATGTATATAATGACATATATGAATTATGATGCTTTATTGATTCTAGCCCACAAATCTTAGATGTTACTATATCAGCTTGAAAGTGTGGTTTATACCGGGTGTATCCAAAAGAACATGTTGTTTATCTAATAAAAATATAAACTTTCTTTTTATTTAGTAAATACATTATGCACTCAAAAGAATATATCGTTCATCTAAAAGATAACGAACTTTTTCTAACAAATTTTCTGCGTGAAAAGAACATGTTGTTCAAAATCATATAACATATTTAATCTTCAGTCATCAAATAAAATAGATCATATAATCGCTTTCTAGTAATTAATGGAATAGCCTTCTACCAAAAAATAATAAAGACAAGAGATCATAATAAGGAACATATATACTAAAAAAATACAATTTAAAATAAAAGAAAATATTTTTCAAATTTAATTTCGGAAAAAAATTCACTAATTTGAAATTAAAACTAATGTTATGTTCTAATTAGACTAACAACATGTTCTTATTATATCAACCATTTAAATAAGAAACTACTTATATTGAATTCTACTTATTATTATCTTGTTGAAAATCTTTATGTTCTTTTTGGTATGTACTAAGAGGTCAATAGATGCATGTTCTTTTTCGTATAGCTTTATCTTAAGAAGAACATAGTTCGTATTGAAAAGAAGGCCGGGTAAATAAAAAAATATACAGTTTAAACTCAAAGAACAGAGGTGCACGATGAGCATCGTGCACTTTGTTATACCTTCGAAATTGCATGGAATGTTAACTTTACATTAATTTTTTTCCGAAAGTATAGAATACGCCACTTGAGCTTGTTAAGTCCCATAAATCCTTGTTCATATATTTTCTTTGAGTCATTAATGAAGAATTCCTAATGATTTCTAATAACCAAAATGCAGGGTCATATATACAAATGCTTATTGGAAGAAAGGAGAGATCAAGGATTCAACAAGTTCAAAGATAAACAGAAAAAAGCGTCTTCTTCTCTTCCTTGTTTTATTCCTATATAAAAAAAAAAATTAATGAAGTTCTGAGGAGAAGAAAGTGGAACAATTTAAAAGAAAAAACTATTCATTTATTTAATGATGGGACAAAGAGTCAGGAATCGGGTGTTAAGTATTTTTTGTCTCAAGAGTGTTTGTTCTCTCAAGTATAAAGAAATCATAGAGAAAGAGGAAAAGAAGGAAAAGTTTGTTTAAGGTGTGCTTCTTAATCTTCTTTTTGGTTAGATTAATGACCTATAAAGATTAAAAGCATTTGAGTTTAGATCTTCATTTGAAGATTGTACTCTCAATTTTGAGTAGGTGTGTTTTTTTTTTAGAAGTACTAAGCATCTCAACACACATGAATGCCACAAAATCAAATTTTGACACATCCTTGGACATGCTTTTATTAGATTCTTGACATAAACATTTTTTCTTAGTAAGAAAATGAGTGGCTCTTAAGCGTTTAACATTAGTATAGCAGGTGGTAAATGGGTTTTTTGGATTGGATTACATTTGATGTATCATATTAGCTAAGACATACTCGCGGTTTTGAGTTATTCGATTTTGTTCAAAGTCTAATTGAAACATTGACATACAGCTAGGTAATTAATCTGTTAATTCGTTAAATTTAATATGAAAAAATTAAACTAGTTATATATGCTAACTCTCAAATCATAATATTAATTATTATTGAGTCAACATTGGTTATGCATACAATTTATATTTGCTCTTTTGGTTCTTTAATAAACTTTCAATTTGCTTTTTGCATGATCTGCAATGTAAGACACGCCTTTGAACGTTTATGTTCAATTATGTATTACTAAACCCAGATTGCTCCCGCGCCCGACCGGGCGAGGTTCGCCCGACCACCCGGGCGAGACGCAGTTTTGCGTCTCTCGTGCATTTCGTCGAACACGTCTTGAGCACCACAATTCAAGGCATATTCTTACATCTTTTTGATACAAAATTTACGAGACGTCCATTTCATTCTTTTTTGGTATACTTTTTGATCTCTTTAACATTAAATAAGATGGGAAAAGGATGAGTTCGAATAAAAAACCCTAGCCTCCCCTCTTATTTTCTTTCTCTAAAACCCTAGCCTCTCTTACCCCTTCTTCATCAATTAGGGGGCTGCCATGGATGTTTTCATCCATGGTAAGCCCCTTTTTCCCTTTTATTTTCAGTTTTTAGTTCATTTTCTTGTTTTGTTCAATAAATTAGTATCTCTTTATGAGATTTTCTCAAACCCTTTTATGGGGTTTTTAGTTTCTGTTTTGGAAATCTCCTTCTCCCCTATGGGAGTTGTGAGTATGGTTCTTTTGTTTTTAGGTATGAGAAATTATTCTCATTGGTTGAAGTTCGAGATTCAACATGAAGAATTAGGGTTTCACAACTTCTGTAAAATTATGGAAGACTATTGGAGTACGTTCATCCCAAAATTTCCGCATCTGCAGATCGTATGCCGAACCAGAGCGAACTCACAGATTGCATTGCTTCAGATGAAGATTTTTATTAAGGCAAAATTAAGTCAAATATGCGATGTTTACATTTCTAGGGTGATATGTATTTCTATTAGAATTTTATGTTTTTCAGAAATGACTTGTAAGTGCCGTTTGGCGATATATTAATGAAATCCCTTTTCTTTCTTTCAAAAAAAAAAAAAATTACTAAAAATAAAGAAAATTAAAATTTACTCTTTGGTATAATTGCTACACTTAACTTATAAAATCGCAACCCATTCGCACATGTAAAATTATTTTTCTCTCAACTAACCTTTGCTCTCCTCCATGACCCATACCGTCCAAACCAAACCCAAGAATTTTCTCGCTCCACCTCACTTGGTATCCAAACATGAGTTTTCTTCGAAATTTCAATTGCTAATAATCCATGGAAACAAGAAATTATCGAAATCGTTGAGTAAGGAGAGAAATTCAAAGTAGTTGTACTCTATGTACCATTTAGGTATAGTCCATATGTTAACAGAAGCATATATATGTACTCTGATCTCCATGCTGAATCGTCGTTGATGCTTTTGCCTCCTCCGAGTTTTGCTCCCTTTTCTGGTGCTTTTTGGATCGGAGAAATTTGATGCAGAGTAATTTGAGCTAAGTTGTGTAAAATTTGAAGCTATTGTAAAAGGTTTGAATCTAATCCAAATCATTTTCAGAAACACCGGGAGGAAAATGGTCCAGAGCGATTGAGTTGTTTGAAGATCTAACATCATTTTAAAGTTGACGATGATCTAACTTGGTTTGAGAGAGTTTCCAATCTGATTGCGATACTAACGATGTTGCGGTATGAGCTCTTGTAGAATATTGTGAGTAGTGTCTTCAATCTTCATGTTCTTCTTATAAGTGACATGAAATGAATAATAATGAGCCAATTTCTCTTAGAATTATACACGTTTGTGTAATAATAATAAATATGAAAATGAAATTATACAAGTTTCTTGGAAAAAGACATAAAAGTGAGTGATAATGATATTATTTCTCTTATAAATGATATTCGTTTGTGTAATTAACTATGAAAGGGGATATAAAGAGTTGCAAATGATACAGGTTTGCTGAAAAATGACATAAAAGTGAATAATAATGATATTAGTTCTCTTATAAATGATATCAGTTTGTGTAATAATGAAAAAGTATATATAAACCTAAAAAAAAATAATGATCAAATAGGGAAAAAGTATACAACTTTGTTGAAAAATGACATAGAAATTAGTAATAAATAATAATGATACGAAATACACCAATAATGACATGAGAGTTGTTGTTACAAGGTAAGTTATGGTGTATGTAAGATATTAAACCTAAGACACATTCTAAATTTATTCTTCAATTTTTTCACATGGTACCCCAGTGGAATTTTGGATTTCATGGGGTATCTCTATAGTTTCAAAAATGTACTATATATCCTTATAATTTATATTAAATGCATGAAATGCAGTTAATGACTAACGACGTCAAGTTTTCATTACTTATTAAAGTCAAATCAACCTAATTATGCTAAATAACTCCTAAGTAACTAAATTAATGCTAATTAAATCATAAATAATCCATATTAGTTATATTGAAAAAAACCTTAATCAAAATGAAATTAGAAACAATAACTTAAAAGAAAAAAAAATAAAACCCTTCCCCCAACCCCACTCCAACCAAGCCCCACCCCACCACTACTGCCGCACGGAGAACCACCCCCCCCCCCCCCACCACTACCGCCTCATTACCTCAGGAGAACCACCATCATTCCGGAAAACGTTCGAAATCCCCACCCCCTAACCCACCACTATCGTCTACCGCCGCATTGCCTCCTGAGAACCACCTTCACTCGAAAAATTGATTTTATGAGCGTAGAAAACGTTTCTTTTAGAATGTTTTGAGTTTGGATTGAATTGCCATTTTGATAGTGTAGGGAAGAGGTCAAGAGGAAAGAGGAGGAGAAAGATCAAAGGAGTAGTATGCAGCAGCGCGAATCAGCAGTTTGGTGTCTACCGGAGGATGGAGGGCTTAAAATCAATGTTGATGGAGCTACTCAAAGATGTGGGAGTCGGAATGGGGATGGTGATTCGTGATTATAGTGGATAGGTTGCTCGAACGGCTTGCCAACAAAGGAGATGCAATTGGGAGGTGAATATTAATTATTACACAAGCAAAAGCTATAATTCTTGGGCTAAAAATGGGCATGCAATGCTATGCAAGGAGAATTATAGTGGAGTGTGGTTGCTTACAAGTTATTAATTTAATTAGTGAAAAGAAATGGGATGGCAACTATTTGGGGATGATGGTCAGGGTTGATAAGTTAGCTTGATATTTGGATCCATTTAAGTTTGTTCATATGTTTAAGGATGCAAATATAGCTGCACATATTATGGCTCGCCATAACCTTCTCGATTATTATATACGAGTTTGGGTGGGGAGTTGTCCATGTGTTTTAGAGTATGAAATTACTTTGAATTTTTGCTAAAGTAATAATAACCAGTAGTCGTTGTGGCTGTTTTAAAAAAAAGTTGTAAAATAGCAAATTGTGTAATTTTTTTAAAAAAAACATTAAAAAAAATATACTCCCTCCATCCCAAATACTCTTTACAATTTCCTTTTTTATCTGTCCCAAAATAATCTTTACACTTCTAGTTTGAGATATAACCCACTTTTAATTTAATCATTCTACCTTCTAACTATTGGCCCACACTATCTCTCAATAATACCACTCTTATTTGTTATTAACTACCAATTCTAACCATGTCCCACATTCTCTTTTCTTAAAATAAAATAATGTCATATTATCTAACTACTAACTCCTATCATATATACATAAGAATATACCAACTGGGGTTGGCTTGAGTGGTTAAGAGCCTCTCGCTCCTTAACCAAGGGCTCGGGTTCGAGCCTTGGGTATGGAAAAAATCTCAGCTGGGAGGGATGCTGCCCTTTGAGGTACCCATGCAAACTCCCGCGGGAGATTAGTCCACTCGCCAAAGACGGTGGGAAACTCCTCGTAGTAGAACCAAAAATAAATAAATATATACATAAGAATATTATGGGATGGAGAGAGTATTACACATCAACCTATAGTGATTACTAGTTTAGTATCATAAAAAAGGAAATATTCTAGCATCACACCAATAATAGTCTTGATTTTGGACTCTAACATAGACAATGACGCCTACTCCCCTAGTGGGCTTCGCATATTTGCATGCAGCGGTTGAGTTCACGTACGTGACATTACAACTCGTCCAGCTACTCCATTCCCCCAATGGGGCCTTCT